>NW_011441336.1:0-1137 GCF_000754665.1 Bison bison bison | reverse complement strand
GTTTGTAGATGGCAGGCTGTGGCTTCTACCCCAGAATAGCCCCACGGGGTAGACTAAACTCTAGCTCTGTGCTCCAATCCTAACTTTCTTGATTACATAATCCTATCAGTAAAAGTTTTTTGAGCATTCCTCTCTATATATGCATTTTATGATTTCCTAAAGTAATATGCAGATTAATATTTCAAATGTACTATAAAGTACACATAAAATAGAAATTAAAGCAATTCTGTGTGGGTAAAATTGAATATTTTTTAAGTTAACTACTTGTTCTTAACTTTATTTGTTAGTTGTACAAAAATATTTTTGCTTTCAGCTTGAAGAGGTTTGCATTCTTGCTCTGGAGGCTTGGCTGTAAAACGTCTTATGAATTATAATGGCTTTCTACCATCATTAACTAATATTTCAGAGGACAGCGCAAGCTGTTATTAACAGTGGGGGTGGGTCACGTTTCTATTGCGTGCTTTGTGATTTGGCTGAGCAGGAATGGTCACCCCTGCCTCCTTGTAGCTGGCCTTTGTACTGTCAGTACTATCTTCAAGTCCCCTGGTCTGTGCACCTGCCTTTCATAAGGCACCTCCTCATTCTGTGAGTGCAAATTTGATTAAAACTAACCAGTACAGTCTGAAGTCCACTTAACTAGTCACAGGTAGACTGTACCATGTGGTAATTGGCCAACTTGCCCTATAAGTCCCCAGTGGATGATTTTATTGGGGTTTGTGGCATTCTGCTCAGTGATCACTCATTCAGACAAGGAGAAAAGCATTCAAGCATAATTTCAGTGTGGGCAGAAGGTGTTCACTGATTACAGAGCACAGCTACTGGAGTCAGAAGCCTAGGTTGAAAAACCAGCTCTACCACCTACCGCCCCAGCAACCTTGAGCAAGTTCTGTCACCTTTCTGTAGCTCAGTCTCCTTATATGTAGTGTGGACACGGTTCAGTTGCTTAGTCGTGTCCTACTCTTTGTGACCCCATGGACTGCAGCACGCCCAGCCTCCCTGTCTGTCACCAACTCCCGGAGGTTACTCAAACTCATGTCCTTTGAGTTGGTGATGCTATCCAACCATCTCATCCTCTGTTGTCCCCTTCCCCTGCCTTCAATCTTTCCCATCATCAGGGTCTTTTTCAATGAGTCAGTT
>NW_011441335.1:0-1137 GCF_000754665.1 Bison bison bison | reverse complement strand
CTGTTAGGTCCATACCATTTCTGTCCTTTATCGAGCCCATCTTTGCATGAAATGTTCCTTTGGTATCTCTGATTTTCTTGAATAGATCATTAGTATACTTTCAATTAATATAAAGATTGAAAAATTTAGGCCATTGTTTGCATGTTGTATGCAGGCTTATCCTTAGTAAAGCAAATAATGGCATAAACCTCTTTGTAATAGAGGTTATATATAGTCCTGACTGCTTTTGAACAGTTCAAAATCATCTACTTGCACAAATCAATATGAATACTTTGTAACTATGCCATTAAATTAATCTCCAAATTATCTTTACTAACTGATAACTTATTGGACTACCTTCAGTTGCTGCAAGTGTTAGAAAGTAACACATTGCATTTGTTTTAAAATATATTGCGATTCATCCTTTTAATTAAATCAAAGACTTCCCTTAATAATGAGGATGGATAATAAAATTCATTGTATCTTCACATCCCTTTATAAGTATTCTTTTTCATTAAAATATAGTTGATTTACAATATTAGTTTCAGGTGTGCAATAAATGACTATATTTTTATAGATTCTGCTCCATTTAAAGTTATTATAAAATATTGGCTATATTCCCTGTGCTGTACAATGTATCCTTGTAGTTTGTTTATTTTATACATAGTAATTTGTTCCTCTTAATCCCCTATTCCTATTTTGTCCCTCCTCCCCTTCTTGCTGCCCTCTGGTGACCACTAGTTTGTTTTCTTTATCTGTAAATCTGTCTGTTTTGTTATATTCATTCATTTGTCTTATTTTTTATATTCCACATGGAAGTGATAGCATAGAGTATCTTTCTCTGTCTGACTTATTTCAGCATAATATACTGCAGGTCTGTATATGTTGCTGCAAATGGCAAAAGTTCATTCTTTTTTATGACTGGGTAATAGTCATCCATTGTGTGTATGTACCACATCTTTCTTTCTTCATCTGTTAACGGAAACTTAGGATGCTTCCACATCATGCTATAAATATAGCCAATTCCTAGGAGTGGAATTGCTGGATCACATGGTAGTTCTACTTTTAGTTTTCAAGGTGCTTTTGCATTCATTGTGTCATATGATCTTAAAAATAATTCTGTGAGCATTTTCCTAGTGGCTTGGTGGTAAAGAATCT
>NW_011441334.1:0-1137 GCF_000754665.1 Bison bison bison | reverse complement strand
GTGGAATGATTCTACATCAGCAAATGAGATTTGGAGATGTCATGTTGCTTATATAACTCTAGGAAAGAGATACATTTTATGTGTTGCTACCAAAGCAAAGTAGGAGATAGGGGAAAAAAGAAAGGAGAGATAAAAAGAAAAGGAACGGGAAAGCTGTTTTTCTGGGTGAGTGTTTCTCAGCATGGACACTAAGAGTGTTTGGGGTAAGGTGGTCAATCGTATTTTATAAATACAGTGAAGAATTTTGATAGGGTCTTAAAAACGTCTTGAACTTTTCTTGATTACTTGTATATTTTATTCGCAATTCCAAAATTCCTAATGTTTTAAACTTTTTTGAAAGAAGACTTTTTCCTGTTACAGTTCATAAATGCCCAAAGTGTGGGCATATGGCAAACCATTCCAGATTTATCCTGGGAGGAATACTCTTTAATTTTTACTTTTTTGGTTCTCCATTTGACTTTTGCTTGAGCATCTTCAGCTCACTCTGCTCTTCCGTCTTTAAACTCTCTCCAGGAGAACTGATTAATTATCATGGTTTTGATTGTTGTTGATGGCTTAGTTTTTATACCCACCCCTGACATTTCAATTGCTCTTCAGCCCCATATCTTAAACAGGGGTAAGAAATCTGCATTTAGATCTATTTTCCTCATCTAGGAAAAACATGGTAAAAATCAAACTTACTACTTCTCCTTAGCTCCCTCAATACAGTCGATGACACCATTATTTATGAGTTTTCTTATTTTCACAAATATTTGAATTTTTTAATGCTAGGTTCTAATGACCAAACTGGCAGAGTCCCCAATCTCCTGAAACTCTATAATATAGGGGTAGAAATATATTAGTAATCACACAAATGTATAATATCTAATAGAAATAATGGCCACGAAAAACTACAGATTTCTTCAAGTGTCTAATATAAAGGCCTCAGTTAGTCTGAACAATTAAAAATGACTTTCTAGGCTCCATTTCCTTTACCCCCCATATACACGCAACCTCTGAGTCCTGTTGGCTGCACCGCCATTTTTACAGTTGCAACTCTATTGGCGGCTATTTCTGCATTTGGATTACTCCCATTGGAGAAGGAAATGGCAACCCACTCCAGTGTTCTTGCCTGGAGAATCCCAGGGACAGGGGAGC
>NW_011441333.1:0-1137 GCF_000754665.1 Bison bison bison | reverse complement strand
GTATTCTTGCCTGGAGAATCCCATGGACAAAGGAGTCTGGCAGGCTACCGTCCATGGGATTGCAAAGAGTCGAACATGACTGACTTTCACTTTCAAAAGCAAAACAATATTCTGTGGAATAAACCAATTATTGAGCGTCACCTCCTGAAATCAGTTTTAAAAAGGGTGTCATTCCTCGTGATTCAGGATCAACTCCCTTCATGCCTTAGGTGTGTCTCCATCCAGTGTGAGCTCGTCAGGAAGCCCCTAAGGAGTCACATAGCCACAGGAAGTTCTAAGGATTCCCCTTCCCTTTTCATCAAAATCCTTTGCAATTATATTGTTGGAATTTTATTGATTTATCTATGGCTGCACTGGATCTTCATTGCTGTGTGAGTGTTCTCTCTAGTTGCTGCAAGCAGGGGCTTTGCTTATTGCAGAGCACAGGCTCTAGAGGCACAGGCTTAGCTTCTCTGTGGCATGAGGAATCTTCCCAGACCAGGGATCAAACCCGTGTCCCCTGCATTGGCAGGCAGCTTCTAATCTACTCTACCACCCAGGCAATCCTTGTTAGAATTTTATTTCTAGAAAACTTGAGCTTTATTTACTTGTAGATGGCGTCTCACCATAATATAACTACCCCTATTTTTAATAAATATGTAAAATCTCTTTCCTAAAATCTATGTTGCTGTTCTTGACAATTTACAGTTTTTTTCTAACTTTATATCATTTCTAGTTACCTAGCCAGTTTTTTCCGTGTGTGTCCAGTTTAAGACTTATTTGTGAAGTCAAGAAGACATGAGGTATAATCCTACTTTGACTACTTAATGTGTTTTACATGAGTGACTTTTTACTCGGAGTGGCTCAGTTTCTCCATCTGTAAGACAGTGATGACAATTGTATCTAGTCAAGTTCCAACGTCTCTCATACAACTAGATTCTCTTACCTTACAGCTGTTTATCATAGGGATGCTCAACCAGGGTGACTCTGTGCCCCAGGGTACACTTGGCATTTTATTTGTTCAGTCGCTAAGTCATGGCTGATTCTTTGTGACCCCATGCATGGACTGCAGCATGCCAGGCTTCCCTGTCTTTCACTATCTGGCATTTGCTCAAACTCACGTCCACATGGGGTCACAAAGAATCAGCCATGACTTAG
>NW_011441332.1:0-1138 GCF_000754665.1 Bison bison bison | reverse complement strand
GATTTCCTTTAGGATGGGCTGGTTGGATCTCCTTGCAGTCCAAGGGACTCTCAAGAGTCTTCTCCAACATCACAGTTCAAAAGCATCAATTCTTCCTGGCCCTATATAAAATGAGGGATCTCCTTGGTGGGAGAATAGAATTCCAAACCTGGTTTTTCACATGGATAATTGTTCTAAATCTTAAACTGATAATCATTTAGTCTGGACTTCCCAGGTGGCAACAGTGGTAAAGAGCCAACCTACCATGCAGAAAACATAAGTAAGTGACATGGGTTTGACCCCTGGGTTGGGAAGATCACCTGGAGGAGGGCATGGGAACCCACTGTAGTATTCTTGCCTAGAGAATCCCATGGACAGAAGAGCCTGGCATGGTCTGTAGGGTCGAAAAGAGTCTGACACAACTGAAGTAACTTAGCACAGCACACACACACTGGCATGATAGTTTCTCTGGTAATATAATTTTTTCTAAAATAAGTAAGTTTCTGATTTTTATGTTTCCAGTCGTTTCTGTGCGTCAGTATCTATACCCGTTGTTTTTCTAAATATAAGATTTAAACCTATTTCAACTTAATGAAAACCATGACACTATTTGAAACCACACCTTCAAATTTTATCTTTTCTCTGGCTGAATTTTACTGGGGTGTCTATCAAAGCTTTTTAAAATTCTACCCTTTACTATTTGGAATGTAAAAGCAGTCAGCTTTTCCACCTCTGCAAAGACTGAAATTTCTAGACTTTCTGTAATCTCTCATTTATTTTGAAAACTGGTGGCTTCTTTCCTGAACTCATATCTTTTTTGTGATACTTTGCCATATGCAACCAGTAGTTTCCATCACTTACTAATCGGTTCTTTCCAATCACTAATCTTACTGCTGTGACTCAATGGCACAAGATAAGTTATGTGATAAAAATAACATTTTTTTATGTGATAAAAAATATTTTTTGTTTTGCCACAGAATACTTTCATCATCATCTTTCTATTTTCCAATCTTTGTTCTTTGCTACTTGCTGTTGAAATTGAAAATCGCTCAGTCATGTCTGACTCTTTGTGACCCCCGCCCCTCTCCATGGACTGTAGCCTGCCAGGCTCTTCTGTCCATAGAACTCTCCAGGTAAGAATACTGGAATGTGTAGCCAT
>NW_011441331.1:0-1138 GCF_000754665.1 Bison bison bison | reverse complement strand
ATGCAGGAGACCTGGGTTCGATCCCTGGGTTGGGAAGATCCCCTGCAGAAGGGAAAGGCTACCCACTCCAGTATTCTGGCCTGGAGAATTCCATTGTCCATGGGGTTGCAAAGAGTTGGTCACAACTGAGCAAATTTCACTTTCTTTCCCACCTGTTTGGTACCTTCACTTCCTTCCACCCTGACCATTTTAAGAAATCTTTTCAAAGAAACTAAGCTTATTAGAAACTGAAGGGAAACACCAAGTCCCAAAATACAAATATGAAAACAAAGAAATGCAAAAGTTTACTGGACCAGTAGCTCTCATCTGAGCAAACTGGGATCATTCCCTGATACCCAGAGGCCTGGGAGCTATAAGCTATACACTGACATCCTGGGAAACAGGCAGAAATTACCTGATCCCAGAGTGGGTTTTATTGTTGAATTTTATTGAAAATAGTTCCCTTGGTCCCACTCTGGTTGGGCTCAGGGACAGGGCGTTAATTTTATATTACAAAATAACCTTGACTATGCAGAAGGAAAAAATTGTATGTTTTAAAAGGAGGCATAAGATTGAGGGGAAAAGAAGTTGAGAAATACTCTTCGAGTAACTTAGAACCCCAGGGTTTCAAAGGCAAGGCCGCAGAGAAGGAAATGAGAGGAGAAAGCCTGCATTTACTGAGAAAAAGATCTCAGAGAGAGGCCAGGGCAGCATTCAGTGAGTAGGAACATTTGTGTCTTCTTGGCCTCTTACCCCATTCACCCTCAACTGTTTAAAGGTGGGCTTCTTGGGACATTTCATCCAGTCTTAATGTTCCAAGGGGAGCAGAGAAATGGTCATTTGATTTGAAAAAGTAGGCCGAACTTTTATTGAGTTCTTTATTTTTAAAGAACTTTAATAAGTTCTTTACTGAGATTTATTTTACTGGCTGGGTTGACTCTTCGTTCTTGCATGAGCTTTCCTCTGGTTGTAGCAAGTGGGAACCACTCTCTAGTTGCAAAGCACAGAGTTGCTTTGCTGCAGAGCAAGAGAGGGGCTCTAGGGCGCAATGGCTTCAGTAGCCGTGGTGCCTGCGCTCGGTAGTTGCAGCTCTTGGGCTCCAGAGCACAGGCTCAGGAGCTGGGGCGCAGTCTCTGCTGCTCTGAGGCATGTGGGATCT
>NW_011441330.1:0-1138 GCF_000754665.1 Bison bison bison | reverse complement strand
TTCTATTACTCTTTATATCTCTAATTAATATCTAATTGAAGCTATTGTATCCTGATCCTCGCCGACGCCCTCCCCGCTTCGAACTCCCTGGATCAGCCGGGGCTGGACCCTGGCAGTGTGGATGAATTACAAAGATGGGGTAGCTGACTGGAGGATGAAAGAGAAAGGAAGAACCCCAAAATGACTCCCAGATTTCTTCCTAAACTTCTCATAGATGGTGGCAATTTTAATTGAGTCACAGGGTAAAGGAAGATGAGGCATTTTAATGTAGAGAAAAGAAATAGTTCCATTTTAGATATATAGAGTTTGAAGTTCTTGAGAGTCAGTCAGATGGATTTGTTTAACCTGCAGCTCATTATATGGAACTGAAGCTCACAGCAGTGGCTAGGGTGAACTATATACAGTTTGGGAATTAGTAGCATAAAGAATGGTTGAGATGACCTAAGGAGAGTTTGCACTTTGCAAAAATCATTGGACTGTGGGTGCCCCCCGGGACCCTCCTTAATTCTGAAAGGTATTTTAATAAGGGCAAGTGGGTTACTTTTCTTGTGAAAGCTGTGACAAATAAACCCATCTTGATTCCATAAAAGTTTATTTTTAAAAAATATTATCTATTTGGTCATGCTGGGTCTTAGCTGTGGCATGTGGGATATAGTTCCCTGACCAGGGATCAAACCTGGGCCCCCTGCATTGGGAGCTTGGAGTTTTAGCCACTGGAGCATGAGGGACATCCCTATGGAAGATTTATGAGGACAGAGCAGAATCCTTCTGTATTTTTTACCATCTTGATTCAGCATCTTCTCTCATTGCCAGAAAAGAGACTAAGTATAATATTTTCATAGCAGTTTAATGAAGAAAAATGAAAAATTTGGAGCTGGGTTCATTTTTCTCTGTTGGTAATAACTGAGCCAATTTCCCAAAATGGGTGTACAAACAAAGTATTTGTGGTAGGATGAAAATGAGCCTCCCATGGTAGCTAGATCCTAATAGCTGGAACCTATGAATGTTACCTTTTATGACAAATGGATTTTCCACTTGTGATTAAGTTAGGGATCCTGACATGGGGAGAGGTTATCCTGGATTATCTGAGAGGACACTGATGTATAGATCAGTCTTATGGACTCTGTGGGAGAGGGAG
>NW_011441329.1:0-1138 GCF_000754665.1 Bison bison bison | reverse complement strand
AGTGTGTGTGTGTGTGTGTGTGTGTGTGTGTGTGTGTGTGTGTGTGTGTGTGTTGTGTGTTGTGTGGTGGGGACTACATCCCAGCTTTCTGGTTGGCCTTGCTGGCATTGCTGTCTTAGTGTAGGTGCTGCATTGTGTATCTTTTATGCAGATGCATGTCATCATATTTAGTGTTTGACTATAAAATAAATCAACTTACCTGCATCTGTGCTGGCCAATGAGCAACATTAAAATGAAAAATAAATTGAATTCTTGTCGACAGAAACAAGCAAAACTTCTATTATTTCTTCTATAACAGATCTTGCAAACAAAATCTTCTTAGGATTGCCAGAAAGTTCTAAGTATAATTAATATCATTCATTTTGTGTTAGGTTGATGAACGTTTATAGTTGGGTTTGGTCATTTATGAAATAAGTATAGGGAAATTCCCAACATAGATGAGTAGACAGAGAAGGTGGTCTAAAGTTATCCCATTTTTGGTTCCTCTTCTGATTTCTAGATCCATAGTCGGTGATTTTAAATGAACAGGGTACTACTCTACTCAAACATTTTTCCTTTTACCAGGTTAGGACTCTAAGCCACTATGCTCTAATTAAGATGTTCCTAGAAATGTGAATTTCATAATTGAAGAGAAGGGGGCAGATTTGAAACTGAAATATTATAATAGGGAGCTAACAATTGGAAATAAATGGACCGTTACACATTATAATCTTGAAATTTTATTTCTTGTCTTCTTAACTTTCTTCCAAAAAACATATCCTAGAATTACAACACTGTTCTCACTGTCTCTTTAGAAATAAATCCCGTGCTAGTAGCTCCATTGCGGATCCTTAGTTTGACTTTCTGAAGGCCTTGGCTTACGTGTTATTTCCACTGAAAAGCCTTCCTTAATCTATCAGGGCCAGATGAAAGCCCCTCTGATTTCCTTCTTTCTGTCTGTCCATCCATCTGTCCTTCCCTCTTTCCTCCCAGTATTACAACATTATAACATCATTGACTGCTTATTTGTCTGACTTCAAAAATTAGAAACTCCTGGAGGCTAGGCCAGTGCCTATCTACTAATGCATCTCAGTTCCAGCCCTGGGCCTGGGGTATATTAAGTAGGCACACATTTTCTTTCTTCCTTTTTTTTTTTTTT
>NW_011441328.1:0-1138 GCF_000754665.1 Bison bison bison | reverse complement strand
TGTAAAATTCTTCACTGAGAGACAAACATTAAAATGATAAACATTTTGGAAAGCAAAGTACACTTCAAACCCTAACTGTTCTTTCAGACCTATATTGACTCTTATAGTCGTTGCCAACATTTGGTAAGGATTATCCTTCCATTAGGCAAAAGCAAGCATTCCTTAGATAAATCAGGAGTTTTTGCCATGAGACTCATAAAACCTTTTCACAACACAAGATTTTCAAGAGAATCCTTGAAGGTTTTAGGAGGCTGCTTCTTTTACTCAGTAACAAAATACACCCCATGGTGTCTCACTGACCCCACTCAGCTGTCCTTTGACCTCTTCAATTGTTGAAGCCTAACTCCAGGGCCCACAGAATTTGCCTCCCATATCAAAAAGGCGACTGAGGCTTCCTCCTAGCACCTGGTGTAACAAAACCCAACAGTGTCTCCCTCTCGGGCCACTTTCCAGATGTTCCAGGCCCAAATGTTAAGCCAGTACTAGGTTTCAGGATCTGCGTGGTCACCACGCAGGAGCAACAGGAACCGAGCTGAAGTGGCAATGACCCCTCTTGTTCTTTTTGGCCTCAAAAGGATACGACGGGTCATAAAAGAGGAAAAGATCTTTGGCCTCTCTTGGACATACCAGGCTATTTAAGTACATTGTAACTTCCAAAAGGAGGGAGCCGGTCTTGGTTATGCCCTGACAGTCAAGAGTTACCTAAGCAGTGTCCCTAAACTCTTAATTCTAAGAGGATTTTTTATTTTCTTTGACATAGAAGGGGAAAAGGACAGGATCACCTTTCTCCCGCTCCTTGCATTCAAAGGCTTCCAAAAACAGAAACAGAAAACTTTTATAAAACTTTTAAAACATACATCTCAGGGTATATGATTAAAAAATGTAAATACATGCAGTCACTAGAGGCTGTTTGGTCTTCTCCGCCGAGGCCAATAATCTGACGTCTCTCTTGTTAGACAAGTTGAAAGATAAAACCACAATCAACAAAGAACCAAGAGCTGAATTCTTATTGTCTTAATTTAGGTATGCAGGAAATATAACACAGAGGCTGTTGTAAGAAAAAAGAAAAACCTTAAAGCTGAGAAAGTGTTTTGTTTTGGGTTTTTTTTTTTTTTTTTGGTGGCGAGGATGGGGGAGG
>NW_011441327.1:0-1139 GCF_000754665.1 Bison bison bison | reverse complement strand
CGTGTTGGCTTAATCCACTCCCCATCTTTCCCACTCCCCAGCTCTAAGCTGAATATAAACAGGGACCTTGAGTTTCGAGTTCGTCAGTATCTCCCCATCCCCAAACACAGGGTCTGGCACATAGTAGGGCAATAAATCTTTTGAATAAATTGGTAAAGGAGCAACTCCCAATTCAGCCAGCGCATACGTTGGCACCTCCCACCATCTCGGTCGTCAGAGGGTAGCAGACTGTTTCACAACGGGGTGTGTCTCACCATCGTCTCACGATGCCCCTGGGGAGGATGGGTGTTCCGAACAAGTCCATCTCTTGTGAGACAGGGATTCTAGGAAAAAGAGGGGTGTCTTAGGCTGGGCTCCCTCAGGGGCACAGCCTGAGGCGAGGGTGCCAGGACAAGTGATGTTCTTGGGTGGTGGGACACTTGAGGGTTTGCTGACCATCAGTATACTTCTGGGGACAGCTGGGTTTGTAAAATGTGCTGGGAACCTTGAGGAGACTCCTTAACATGCCTTTAAACTGTCCCAGCAGCAGTAGAAATCTGCCCACCCATGCCAGGAGGATTTGGGTGGGGGTTCCGACAGGGTCTACTACAGTGGGCAGGCTCTTCCCCCCGTGGCTGGCATGCTCAGCGTGGTGAGCTCTGTCAGGGATCTGCCGGCTCCAGCAGACAGACAAGGATGGGGGCTCCGGTGAACCAGAATGTGAGCCCAGAGGCTGTGATTAGGAAGAAGTTGGCTACTTGTCTTTGTTCCTGCCGGAAACCTGGGGCCGTTTGCAAAATAGTTGCCACTTTGGACATAAAAGGATCTCCAAGCCCAGAGAGGTCATTTCCTTGGGTTCACCTTCTGAGGAGGAATTTTATGATAAGCAGATTTCCTGCATACCGAGCGCCTGCTGTATACATTTCCTAAGCCTCTTGTGTGGTTCCTTGTGTGGTTTGAGATGCTGGACAAAGCCCGTCCCTCCCCCAGCTCCCCGCATTTATCCTGCCCTTGGTTTAACTGCACAGGCTCCTCCCCATCCCTCATTCTCTCTCTTAGTTCAGTCACTCAGTCGTGTCCGACTCTTTGCCATCCCATGGACTGCAGCACGCCAGGCTTCCCTGTCCATCACCAACTCCCGGAGCTTACTCAAACTCATG
>NW_011441326.1:0-1139 GCF_000754665.1 Bison bison bison | reverse complement strand
GGAGGGAGGGCAAAGTTCTCCCAGATCATAAATTTCAATGCTTCCTCTGCCAAAGGCTGAGCAAATGTCAACCTGAGGTTTTTAAAATGTTCATCAATTACTGTGTTTTCACCATGTCTTGAATCTCACCACCACCAGCCACACCACACCATACTTTCCCCCCATTATCTTCAGAGCTTAGCACATCCTGAAAGACAAGAGACATGTACCTCTATGCAGAAGAGAATGGTCATGAAAGAAACGACAATGGAGGCAGAAATGAAGAACACGATGAACCAAGCCACCCAGTGTTGCCAGCTGTGCAGCCCCATCATGCACATATACTCCTAGAAAAAGCGAAAGAACCAGACGTTACAGGGTCTTCAGGCTCAGTCTGAACTGGTCTGGTTTAGCTGTCTGTTACTGAAACCCGAGCAGTCTGGGATAAAGGGTCCCACGTGTGTCCCGGGAAGAGGCAGATCATGAATGTGATGGGGACTGAGTTGCAAAGAGATCAACAAACCAGACAGTGGAGTTTCTCTGGGAGAGACAGATCTTGGGTTAAAATTATTCTTCTTTTGTTATGGTTAGTAAACTGCTGGCTCATTCATTTATTGAGCACTGACTATCCGTGAATGGCTCCTATGGCCCTGAGGATAGAATCTAAACTCCTCGGCATCCTGTGGTCTGGTCACAGAAAATCTTCCTATAATTCATTAAACACATCTCAACCTCTTTGTCTTTTTTGTTTGCTTTGCCGCTCACACATGTTGCTCTGACTCTTTCTTCTCTCATTCTCTCTTTACCTATTGAAATCTTGCTTGATTTTCAAAACCTAGTTCAAGTGTTACCTGCTCTGTGAAGCCTTCTCTGCTCAGCTCCGCCCTTGCCCCATACAGCCATCACATCCACACATCCCATTACCCAAGCACTGGGGGCTCCTTTGTAACATGTGACCTTACTACCATGAATCACCCAAGGAAAAGGATGGTGTCATTTGTATCTGTAACTCACATGCATATGTCTAGCAAACACAGGTGAAAAAAATGTCTGGTAAGTGAATAAAAGCAAAGCTCTATGCTGGGTACCATGCAGAGAAAATACCACAGGCAGAGCGACTGCATTCCAAAAGTTCACAGTCTTGTACTGGAGATAAATAT
>NW_011441325.1:0-1139 GCF_000754665.1 Bison bison bison | reverse complement strand
GAAATCCCAGGGCTGATCTCCTTCAGAATGGACTGGTTGGATCTCCTTGCAGTCCAAGGGACTCACAAGAGTCTTCTCCAACACCACAGTTCAAAAGCATAAATTCTTTGGCGCTCAAGTAATTAAAATAATATTTTAAATGTTTTAACAATAATTTTAAGTAATTTTATGTTTCCGAAAAGTTATAACAATGGTACAAAGAACTGCTGTATCCCCTTCAGTCAGACTCTTCAGCTAACACTCTATCATATTTGTCACCTTTTTTCTCTGCCTCCCTCTTTCTCACCCAGTCATTTGTTATTATGCTTTTCCTGAGCTATTTGAGAGCAAGTTACAGTCATAATACCTCTGACCCCCTAAATACTGTGGTGTATAAATCACCAAAACGTGGCTGTAGAGACCTGATGACACTTACATAACCACAGTGCAACCATCCAGATCAGCAAAGCAATATTGATGTAATTGACTCATTGAGTCAATGAAACACATTAAAATGTTTCTAAATTCTTCCAATGACATCTCTTTTTCCAAGATTCAGTAGAAAATCACATAGTACATTTACTTGTGACCTGTGTTTAGTCTCTTCTAATCTGGAATGTTCAGAGTTATTATCCTTTTACATTTTCTGATATAAAAAATAAAATACAGGAAACACATGGATGGTCTATAATATATATTCTTCCTTGAACTTTTTAGGAAACTTTCTAATTTTCCCAGTAGAAAATACTTATATAGTATCAATAGGCATTTATTGATAACCCCCAGATTTTTGTAGTTTTCCAATTTCCTGTGAAATATACATTCAATTTTTAGATTCAAATTTATGCTGAATCCCTATGATATGTGAGATGCTCATGTTATACTATTTTTAATCCTCATGACAGTTCTGTGTATTACGTATCATTATCCACATTTTATAGATAAGTAATTGCATTTGTTACTGCTGTGTATCAATTACCACCAAATGTAGTGGCTTGAAACAACACTTACTATCTCATAATCAAGACAAGACAAGATAAAATACATGGCTGACCTGGTCTAGAAGTAGAGAATCGAGATAAATTTTGTAGGTGGTCTTGGCAAGATGTGTTGAGGTATTAAATATGGGGTAAGTAAGGAAGTGGAAGGGCTCAAATGTG
>NW_011441324.1:0-1139 GCF_000754665.1 Bison bison bison | reverse complement strand
GTGCTATATAGTAGGTCCTTGTTGAATTTACTCTTTTATTAAAGTCCAAAGTTAAAATGCCTCTTTTTTGTGTGCCACCATTCTTTTATTTTAAATAATACTTTAAACATTCCCCAGGTGCCCATAGCTAAAAACATTGGTATTTATCTATTTTTTATTTGTTGCATGTTTAACTTATTGGCTTCCATTAACTTTTTGTGCAATGGGTAGATATACTCTAGATATTTGCTCAGGTAGTAATCCAAGGTGCTCCCCACCCCGGTTTCCAGGAATAGACTCCATAATAGATCATCATTCCATCTTGGGAATTGTAGTCTTTTCCCTTATGGGGAAAATTAAAATGTTTCGTTGTTTAGAAATAAGCCCTACAAAGCTTGAAGCTTTTAAATCTTAACTATTCCCACACCTGCTTATTTTACTTTGTTTTGTCTGCTCATGTAGACTTATTTCACCCTGCAGCTTCCAGGACCAATTCTGACTCTATGCCAGGACCTGGTTTGAACTATGATTTTACTGCTTCCTAGCTGGGTTATCAGGACCATCGTACATAGATATGCACACAGGTCTAGGAATTGTCAAGTATTTCACAGGTGCTCCAAGGTACTTGATGTTGTGGTCCCAAGTTGTGGTTGTCTGGACTTGGTTTTTATTGGCTTATAGCTTATTACCAGTAAGGTTTGTAGATGGGCTGAACAATTAATATTGTATTTCTCATTATTTTTATAATCCAACTCTAATGAGAGGATAAAGATATCTGTTACTCAAATGATCTATTGAGCAGTATTTTTATTTATCTCACTTCGTGGTATTAGTTGGTGTTATTACTGTAGATGGACCATTCTGGAGGTTTCTGTATGCAAATTGCAGAGCCATACATGCGGTTCACAGGTTATGTTGGTATGAGAGGTTAAGGTCAACCCCAGAGTTAGAGAGCACACAGTCCTCCAGAAGACTGCTCTCATCTTTGACACCAACAGCAAATTTGAGGTGAGGGGAGGGTTGTCAAAACTACCCTTAAAAGTGAAAGTGAAGTTGCTCAGTCGTGTCCAAGTCTTTGCGACCCCATGGACTGTAGCCTACCAGGCTCCTCTGTCCATCAGATTTTCCAGGCAAGAGTACTGGAGTGGGTTGCCATTTCC
>NW_011441323.1:0-1140 GCF_000754665.1 Bison bison bison | reverse complement strand
TTGATCTCTGAGGTGGAAAGATCCCCTGGAGGAGGGCATGACAGCCCACTCTAGTATCCTTGCCTGGAAAAATCCCATGGACAGAAGATCCTGGCAGGCTACAACTCATAGCGTTGCAAATAGTTGGACACAACTGAAATGACTTAGCAAGCTTGCACAAATGTGTTCTCTATTGCTTGTCTCCTGTCTAAGACTAAAAGCTGCTTAAAGACAGGAAATATGTATGTGCAACATTCTACCTCAGCATGTTTATCAGACCAAGAATCTACACTCACTTAATAGTAAAGAAATAGTTTAATAGATGATTGAGTAAAATAATTCAGTTAAGGATTAGCTCAATAAAAATCTCATCCTTTTGAAAAATCATTATTTTTAATTGTATATTTAGAGTCTGCTGAATTAAACCTTAACACAAATGTAAATCTAGTACTTGTATTTGTATGTGTATTATTTTTTCTATATCTCAGTTAGTTACCTATTATGAAAACTTCACAGGAAAAGCTATAGTATTTGTTTATTTGAATCTGGTGAATCAAACATTTCTAATTTCTTTTTTAAGTTGAAAAGATGCTTAAAGGTTCCTTGGAAGAACTTTGTGTGTACAACATAGAGAAGTGAGAAAAGCTGACAGATTTATGTTCTTGAAACTCAATTGGAGGAGGGCAGGGTAATGAATCAAATTAAACCATGCTTCAAGATAAACATTTATCACCAATAGAAGAATGGCAGGAATTGGTTATTTGAGAAACTAAAGAAGATATTCTGAAAAATCTTATATCATTAAGGATAGCTCTTAATGAAAAATGGAAAGGAAGGGGAAATTTAACGTAACCAACCCATAAAAAAGGCCACATCTGACTAAGGAAGCTAAATGATTTATAAAGAGTTCTAAACTCAAGGTCTCCCAAATAATAAAAATTATGGAGGCAGACGGAATAAGAGCAGGATTTGTAATTTTATTCTCTTAACACTAAACTATCAATCTCTCATTTACCATTAAGACAAAATTACAACTATATGCATGTATATGGGAATTCCCAGATGGCTCTAGTGGTAAAGACCCACCTGCCAACACAGGAAACATAAGAGACACAGGTTTGATCCCTGGGTCAGGAAGATCCTCTGGAGGAGGTATGGTAA
>NW_011441322.1:0-1140 GCF_000754665.1 Bison bison bison | reverse complement strand
CAGTAGGGCCAAGGAGAGAGTCAAAGATGTCCTCTTGAATGTCTGGAAGTATGGTAATGTCACTAAGGGAAACAAAACAGCAAGGTCAGTCTGGTGAGGTCATATTTGCTTTTTATGTAAGTTTAGTTTTTGGTGGTGAACAAATACCTCAGTGGTTTCATGAGGCAATAGTAATATGGTTCCAGAACAGCGTTTCTTAAACCCTGGCTTCCAGACCACATGCATCAGAATCACTTGAGTGCATGTAAGATGGAATTTCTGAGTTCCTTTTCAGAACTATTGAGCTAGAAACTTGGATGGGATCCAGGAATATGCATTTTATCAGGCTTTCTAGGAGGTACTTGTGGGTCACCAGATGAGAACGTGAGGGGCAGCAGTTGGTGATATCAATTCAAGAGCCACAAAAGACTAAGAGTTCTGAGAGCGGCAAGAGTGTATGAGAGTGTGAGGTCCAAGCTCATACTCAAAAGGGAGGCCAGTGAGAGGAGAGTGGGGAAATGGAAGAGGGGGAGGGTCAGGACTGGGTGAGGAAGACAGGGACCAGGACTGCCACTTGTCTTAGAGGACATGGAAGAACTATTTCAGTTGAGGGATGAAGACAAATGGAAAACAATTTAGAGAATTAGGAGTGAGCGGGCGGTGATAAAATGTAGACATGAAAATGAGGATTTAAATAAGATGGCGGTGCGAAGGGGCATCATCACAAGAGATGGTTTGTCAAGGTAAGGAAAACCTGTGCTTGTCAGAAAGCCCTTTAGAGTCACATTCTTACAGAAGTAGATGCTGTTTTGAGCCACGTAAGGTGGCTGTGGGTACAGGGATCTGTGTTTGTACCCTTGCCCATGTTGTCTTTCATTAGAATTGCTGGGGGGCAGAGATAAGGGAATTATTCTTTGTCATCTTTAGTATTTTGATGCTGGATGTTGGAGACCACCCTCAAGGACTTGAGATACTACCATTCACCTCAGTGGTGTCTGTGTAGGCTATAAAAGGACTCCCTAAAGATATCCACATTCTAATTTCTGGATCCTGTAAATGTGACCTTACATGACCAAAAAATCAACCAAGCAAAGGAAACCCCACAAAACAAACAAAAAAAGAAAAGAAAAAGAAAAAAGCTTTCTTGGTGACTCAGATGGT
>NW_011441321.1:0-1140 GCF_000754665.1 Bison bison bison | reverse complement strand
GGTGAGATCCAGAGCGAAGCACGGAACCTCCTCCATCTGCCTCTTTGCTGGTTAACTGGGCTCTGATGTTCGGATTCTTTCTGGACTGTCACAGCAAGTTATTATTCAAGTGCTGAATCCAGGCTCCTAGCTGAAGTCGCTCGAATCCCACCCACCACCACTTCAGACTCTGTGATTTTCACGCAAATTCCTGAGCCCCTGTTAAACCTCTTTTGCACCAGAAAGACGTGGAGACCACCACCTGTGCTGCCCACTCTGTGGTGGGGGCTCCCGTGGAATCCTGCATAGAAGTGGCTTGTAAACTGTTAAGAGCTGTGTAATTCTAAGATCGCATCAAGCCATCATTCATTCAAAGGTTGCGACAGTTAGGTCTTTATAACCTCCCAGAGATAGGTCACAGTGTTCCAGAAAGACAAGCTCCTGCCCAGGAAAGGTGATTTCTGCCAAAGACCAAGTCTGTCACCACATACCTGGCACCTCCATCAGGGTCCATCCTGGCCAGGTCCCTAGCGGACACTCAGGCCACCAGACCCCACGCCACACTACGAGCTCCAGCGCCCAGGACTCCTGCTCCTCGGCCACTCGGGGCCCAAGAGGGCCACGGATGGTGAGACGGCCAGAAGGATGCGGGCAGGGCCCGGGGGGTGTGGTGGGCGGTGACTGGTCACCGTCTCCCCGATTACGTAAGAACTTCAGACTCTCACAGTGTCGCCCTCAACATCTGCAGGGACAGCCACGTGGCTCGGGCGAGCACAGTGCTGTGGGCACCCAAGCCACAGGGAGGCCTTGGCACATTTTCAGCCACCTTCACAAGCCCACAGCCCCAGGCGCTTTCCTTGTTAGGTGGGCAGGGTGTTCCCAGGAAGAGATGTCTGGATGCCCAGGGTGGTTTCTGCCAAATGCCAAGGTGACGAGAGGGTCACAGTGGGGCTCAGAGAACGGGAGTGGCCGGCTGGTGGGGCCACGGACTTGGGAGCCCTGGAGGCAGGCATCAGGGGCAGGAGCCCTGCTTATCATCTTGTGCGTCCCCGTGTGCACAGGTGACTCAGCAGGAGGGAGGCTCCTGGACCCCGTGCCATCAGGGTGACTCACGGGCGAGAAGGGGTGGGCCATGCAGGCTGGCCCTTCATTCTCTTGGCC
>NW_011441320.1:0-1140 GCF_000754665.1 Bison bison bison | reverse complement strand
ACAAGGATTGTAGGAGGTCTGTATTAAGAACCACAGCATACATTTATGTATATGTGTCTGTATGTATATGCAAATATAAATGTATTTTTAGGTATTTCTTATTAATTCATACTGTGATGTAATGTGATAAAAAATGGTACAGAATCACCAAGAAAATTCACATGAAAATTTCCATTAAAGATCAAAACTTTAAAATTTTAAGGACATTCTGATAGCAATGAAACTGTGACAACAGAACCTGAGTGTAACTTTCACTATTTTTAAAATTAGGGAAAACACACTAGAACTCAGTGTCCTCTGTCACCTACTAAGTTGAGAAAATAAATACAGCAGTACTTAATATTTGCTATTGTAACAAAGTACATCTTATTTAAATTTAAGAAATTGGTGAGATAGTACATGTGGAATTTATTTTATCCATCACTTTTGAGCTTTTCTGAGGCCTACAAAAAAATAAAAATATATATTTGCCATGACATCAGTTTTTTACAACCATTCTGAGGGAGGTAGAGCATGACAGCAACAGCGTTATTTCTTGTTGCTTGAAACCATAATAAATTCTGCAGACATATCCAGGGTTTAAAGGTTTCTATAGAATGACTGGCAGTGTGCTTATAATTGACATGTCCACTACCAGATGGAATTCCCCTACTTCAGAGAAGTAATTGTAGAACTCACTGTGCTTCTGAAGAGAATTTAGAAAACTTCTCTAAATTTCTCTAAATGAAACTCTGTTAAAGCTTTCCACTTTTAAGATAATAAGAGAGTTTTGAATAATTTTTTTAAAATTTAACTTTCAAATAGAGTTATCAGATAGTTCATTGGCCCCAAGTTATGTGTTACATTTCTTTTTGCTTGAAGTCTGAAAGAATTGTATGCAACCTCAGGAAGCCAGTGACCCTGGAATAGTAATCCGTA
Organism: Bison bison bison; assembly: GCF_000754665.1. Lineage (NCBI taxonomy): Eukaryota > Metazoa > Chordata > Mammalia > Artiodactyla > Bovidae > Bison > Bison bison. Next base: position 222 of record NW_011441320.1, on the reverse strand, counting down.
AGAGTACAACCTTATGTTCAAAAACAATGACCATCATAAATGCATTAGAGATGCTTCTGTTTACCAGAAGTGATGTATGTGATCACACCCAGCAAAAAGTGCTTCTAGGAAAGACATTCTGGTTTATTTTCACTTTACTGCCATCAAACTAACAGGAATATCCAGCAAATATAAAAAAAATTATAAATACATTTTATATTTTATTTTGTTATATTAAGAATT
>NW_011441319.1:0-1140 GCF_000754665.1 Bison bison bison | reverse complement strand
CAGCCGATAAAAGAGTCTTGCACTGGGCTTAAACACAGCCTACTCTTCCCAGACAAGTGAATAGGATAGCTTGATGCTGTCATTTAAAACTAAAGCCTGCCTAATCATGGAAGCTGGGAGCAGGATTCCGTGGATGGATACACTGTAGAATGGAGACCATGCTCATTATTAATTTGAGTGTAAACTGTTCACATAATTTCTTATCCTGTAAAGAGTAAGAACTGCCTAATGCTCCTTCAAAGTGAGTTGGGTGGGACCCTCAGGCTTCTGTGATTTAACAGCCCCAGAGCAAAAAGGTTAGTTTCCCCAGATCCCAGACCCCCAGCAGAAGCCAACTCTACAGCTATGACAGAATCAGATAAGATAGAAACAATCAGCTTTTCTCACTGCAACCAAACTGCTTAGCATCATGGGCATAAATGATTATCCCTATGATCCAAAAGCCTCTTCCTGTAAATTCAATTTACTGATATTTTCAGTACTGTTAATGTCCCCAAATGGCAGGACACTGATCTTTTCTATTGCTCTGCAGAAAATGAAAAAATAGTGATTCTGGTATATTGGCATACTGGTCAATTATCCCATGAAATAACTTTGCCATGGTAGTTTTCATGCCATCATGCAAACAGAATAAAACCATCGGGGGGTAGATATTATTTTCATCTGTCAGGAAGTTGGTTTTGCCACTGTATTAGTCAAATGCATTTAATTATTAAGGTTTTTTTGGCTCATGACAAGGGCTGGGGTTTAGGGCAGAACAATCTAGCTAGGGTCAGATTCTGTCCTCCTAAAACTTAGTGTCTCAGTATTTTTATGCTATTTTATGAAGGGATTAACCTCTCCAGGGTTGGAATTTGCCTGCTTTGGATAAACTAACATTTCCAAAGGGTTTTCATAATTTACTGAAAGCTCTTCCCTGGAAATATGGAGAGCTCTGTGTTGACAATCCAGGCTGGCTACTTATGTTTTAAAAGAACAGAGATTGGAATGGTTGAATGACTAGTCCAAAGCCAGGGAATAAATCTACCATTGAGATGATAAGAGAAACCAGGCTTTCCAAGTTTTCCATTTTGTCAAATACTGAAGTGATTGAATAGAGCGGGAGGAGGTAGGAGGGTTGAGGATGGGGAGCACATGTAT
>NW_011441318.1:0-1141 GCF_000754665.1 Bison bison bison | reverse complement strand
GGCAACCCACTCCAGTATTATTGCCTGGGAAATCCCATGGACAGAGGAACCTGGTGGACTACAGTCCATGGGGTTGCAAAGAGTCAGACACGACTGAGCATGCTCATAGAGTCTTAAATGTCTTAGAAACTAATACTAGTGTAATATACACATGGGTGTCTATTTTTTAGTTTTCAAATTCCATTTTGGAATAATTTTAGGCCACAAGAAGTTGTGAAAATAGAAAGTGAGTCTTCATGTACCTTTTATCTAATGTCCCTCAATGATAACATCTTACATAGCTATACTACATTATCAAAACCGGGAAAGAGACATTGGTACAGTACTATTAACCACTGTTTTTCCTGGGTCACATACCTTCTAGGATTACCCTGAGAGTCCACTTGGTGAATAACCATGCAAAACAGTCATGGAAGTAGCTGCTTTTCAGCTATCTTATTTACAGTCAGACTCCACAGTGTGTATTAAAAGAAATAAGAAGTGGAGTAAAGAAACCGAGGATATCAAGGAAGCTAGTGGACATTCTGGTCAAAGCCAGCTCTACACAATTTCCTTTTTTTCCTTCCTCTGACAGACTTTTCCATGTTCCCCAAGTAGCCAACCAAACATTTCATAGAATAGCAGATTTCTTGTCCTGTTTGGTAACAATACATCTTTCTTCAGCTTTACCCTGTTTCCAGGCGAGGAGCCAGGAGTCAGGTTTGTCAGGGCAGCAGAGGGAATCCATAACCTCTGCTGTTGTTACAAGTTAGAAGCAAACCCTGTTGCCCTCCCCTGTGGCTGAGACAAAGGAAAATAATGTGACAAGGGCGAATTGACAGCGGCCACCTCTGCCAGCAAACGCTAGAACAGCTGAGAATTTCAGGTTACCTTGGTTGAGTAAACTTAGGGCTGCCCCGGACGTTGTTTCTCATGCAGATAATTTGGTCTTGGCACTTGCTTGAGGTCATATTGAAAGAAAATGAAAGTATTGGTCACTTAGTCATGTATGATTCTTTGCAACCCCATGAACTTAGCCCACCAGGCTCCTCTGTCCCTGGGATTCTCCAGGCCAGAATACTGGAGTGAGTTGCCATTCCCTTCTCCAGGAGATCTTCCCAACCCAGGGACAGAACCCAGGTCTCCCACACTGCAGGCAGAG
>NW_011441317.1:0-1141 GCF_000754665.1 Bison bison bison | reverse complement strand
CGGAATCCACTTTGCAATGCAGGGGACATGGGTTCCAACTCAAGTTAGGGAGCTAGGATCCCACATGCCAAGAGGCGACTAAGCCCCAGCACCACAACTTCTGAGGCCGCACACCATAACTAGAGAGTGTGTGCAACTGAAAGAAGGATCTGAATGACCCAACAAAGATCCTGCATGCCGCAGCTAAGACCCAGTGCAGCCAAATAAATGAATAAACAAAAAAATATCTTAAGAAGGGGTCAAGTTAAGGTTCTGGCTACATTAAGACTTGAATCATGATGCCTCTTCAACCTGTAAACTGCATTTGTAGAAAAAAAATTCTGAATACATTTTCTGGAAGGTTGGGGAACTAGGTTTGAGCACCAGCAGAATACTCAAACCTAATCAAGAGACCCCATGTCAGTCCACAGGAAGGAACCTAGGGAACAACTGGGCGGCCGCACCTTAGATGCCGTGACTATTGTTAAGCAGCTCTGGGGACAAAAAGGTCTGATTGAGAGAAGACTGGAAGACATCAATGTCACAGAAGAGGAAGCTGAGTCACAGAGAGGTCAGGAGACTTGGCTGAGGTCACAGCAGCAGAGAGCCTCTGACCTCCAGTTCAAGAGCGGATGCATGTGGACCCAGGGCTGTTCCAAGCTCCCCTTGGAGCACACGAACAATGATAACCAGGAAGCATCATGGTGGGCCACTGCCGTGAGCCTCTGGATGGCAGCTCCCACAGTATCAACAAAGGAGACCTGGCAAAGGTTACCTAAAGGGCCCCGAAAAGGGGCCCATGCCAACCCCCTCACAAGAATGACTGTTACTAGAAGAACACCAGATGGTGACTTGTTGGTCATTTATGGTGAGAAAGTTCTGTGTGGCAACAAGCTGCCCTCGACTCAGACTCTGCAAACTAACGCTCCCGTTCTTTTGTAGGAAGAGAAAACAACTTCTAGAAGCTCGCACTGGAGGTGTGACCCCTAATGTTGCAAGAGTCAATTTTGGGGTAGTGTACTGTAAAGCGCGGGCTTCCCTGATGGTTCACATAGTAAAGAATCTGCCTGCAATGCAGGAGACCCGGGTTCAATCCCTGGGCTGGGAAGATCCCCTAGAGAAGGGATAGGCTACCCACTCCAGTATTCTTGCCTGGAGAATT
>NW_011441316.1:0-1141 GCF_000754665.1 Bison bison bison | reverse complement strand
GAGAAGGGAATGGATACCCACTCCAGTATTCTTGCCTGGAGAATTCTATGGATAGAGGAGCCTGGCAGGTACAGTTCATGGAGTCCCAAAGAATTAGATACAACTGAGTGACATACTTTCATAGGCTGGAAGAACTTTGATATGTATGATAGAAAAAGCCTGCACTGAAGATCTAATTAATGAAAATAAATACACTAAAGGCTATTTTGGTGAGGGCTCAGAAGGAAATAGAAAGTACAGTAGAGAAAGTGCCTTTTATCTGAAAGGATACTATATTGTCGTAAACAAAATGGTGATAGAAATGTGAATGTTGAAGTTATTTCTGTAATGACTCAGTAGAAAATGAGGAACATGTTATTGGAGATAAGGTGATTCTCATTATAAAGTGGCAGAGAACATGACTGAATTGCATTCTACTTTTGGATGGAAAAGAAATGAACTTGGATATTTAGCTGGGGAGATTGCCAAACAAAGTGTTGAAGATGTGGCCTGATTTTCCCTTGTTTATAGTAAAATGCAAAGGGAAAGAGAAGAATTGAGGAAGGAACTGCTAAACAAAAAGGAAGCAGCACTTGATAATTTGGGATGTTTTCAGGGTACCCAGGTTGCAAAGGATGCTAAAATGAGGAAATTCATTGTTGGGAAAGCAGACTCTGAAGTGAAGCCCAGGAACATGGCTGGGAAACCTTTGGCTGAAGAGACTAGGTATGTGGATCATGGTTCTGCTCAGCCACTTCAGCAGGCACAAGTAATAGAGATGGGGTTATTCAGGAAAGATCTGTGGAGCCCCTCATGTCTAACGATACACAGTAAGCCTATGAGGTTTTTAAGAATGTTGAAACGCTGCCAGCTTGGATTGAAGGGGACAGAGACAGGGATAGAGAGAAGAAGGCTCTGTGAGGATGCAGGCAGAGACTGGGGTTAGGCCACCACAAACCAAGAAGTGCTAGGGGCCGTGTGAAGTTAGAAGAAGCCAGGAAAGATTCTCCCTTAGATCCTTGAGTGGGAGCGTGGTCCAGCTGACACCTTGATTTCAGACTTCTGGCCTCCAAAACTGTGAGAGAATAAATTTATGTTGTTTGAGGCCACCAAGTTTGTGGTAATTGTTACGGCAGGTCTAGGGAAGGAATTTTTTATCTTT
>NW_011441315.1:0-1141 GCF_000754665.1 Bison bison bison | reverse complement strand
TTTTTTTTGGTGGGGGGGGGGATACTGCTGAGAAAGACTCCCCATCCCAGTGAGACTAGGGTGATACTGACATGGGTGATACTTGGCATGAAAGTCTTTACAATCTTTTAACTTGTAGTGCTTGATAGGATTACCGATGGAGGTTGTTGAAGTAATTTTGCTTCATGATACTTATTTTCCCTTCCCCTGAGAATTGTATCCCCATTTTTCTTGCAGCCCACGAGGTAGTATTGTTTCAATGTCCATGTCAGATTAAGCTTGTACATGGGCTGAGCCAGAAGTATGTAACATTTCCTAATTATAATAATTTGTTCAGAAAAAGTTGTGAGATTAGACTGGAGAAAATGAGACACATGAATTCTTGATTAGGTGGAAATACTGGGACAAGAATTCTCACTCTTTGCTACTGGACATGAATGAGGAAAGATGTAGCCCTGGGATTCCATGGAGCTGACCTGGGACCACTGTGGGAGAGCCTTTATGAGATTGGTGTCTATGCAGAGATACAGAGAAAGAAGAGCTAGGTTTGGATGGCTATTTTGAGCCATTGGATCCAGTTGTACCTAAAGTCAAATTTACCACTGGATTTTTCAGTTGTATGAGGAATTTCATTTTGCTTCATCCAGAGCAAGCAAGTGTACAGCACTGTGGATATGTGGAGGTATGTGAATTAAGGAAGTATTTTCTGAGATTGCATCACTGAGATAGTTTGGGATCCCTTCTGGTTCCCCAATATCTCAGGACTCTGCCTCTTTAAGGATACTTTGAAAGTTTCAACAGATACTCTTGAGCTAACCTGCATTTCACTTTTTCCTGTCTCAAGCTGTCTTGCATCTGTAAAAAATGTAGATAGAACCACAGGACAATCATTTCTTCATATTCCTCCTTACAAACGGAACTCAGAATCTACACAGTTGGAATCATTATTAGTGTACGAAGTGACTTGTAGAAAGGATAGGAAACCTGGTATAAAGTTATTTCACTTATTGTAAAATTAGCAAATTTCAGTCTGAAGTTCTGGGGGGTTACCTAAAGAACTAGGATAAGGAATATGCTCAATGTCACAGTTGCAGATTACCAGATATTTTTATTTTCTTACATTTGGGTTCAGCTTCTGAACATTGAGATGTCAAAGAAGAAA
>NW_011441314.1:0-1141 GCF_000754665.1 Bison bison bison | reverse complement strand
AGGCTCCTCTGTCCATGGGATTTTCCAGGCAAGAGTACTGGAGTGGGGTGCCATTGCCTTCTCCCTGGAGCAGTGTTTCTCAACTCATTCTTCAGTAGCAGTGATGAAATGACCTGAGAGGAATATTCCCAATTTATGAGAACACAGGTTATAGACTAGATGATGTTTCAGTGTTTTGCTTTTATAATTTTTAAGCTTCCTTCATTTAAAATTTTAAAACTACTGGTATTCTGCGAAAGCACTGACTCATTTCTATGGCTGAGACTCTTAAGACATCTGCCTCTTGCTCCTCAAATCCCTGCCCTTCCTGGCAAGGGCCAAGTGCCTGCCACCAAAGCAGATCCCTTGGTGACCCGGTGAGCAAGCTGCCTCCGCACGGATCCGCGTAACAGCCAGCCTCCTTTCTCCCCCAGATCGCGGAGACCTACGCCTTCCTTCCACGGGAAGCCGTGACCCGGTTCCTGATGAGCTGCACGGAGTGTCAGAAGAGGATGCACTTTAATTCCAACGGCCTGGAGCCCAAAGGTAGGGGAGCAGGTGGACGGGCTGGAGGCCTGGGGGAGGCTGTGCAGGGGAGGGGCTCTTCCCCAGCAGGGCCTGCCCTTTGCTGGCAGGGACAGAAAAGTGCATGACCAGCAGCTGTCATAATTCCCAGGGGCCAGCATGGGTCCATGGAGCTGCCCAGAGAGCCTCATTTTAGGTTTGGTTTGTTATGGTTGTTTTTTTTAATGTCAAGTTTCATTTAAAAACCAACAGTACATTCCTACTGCCCTTCAACACTCTCTTCTCCCACCGAGGTTGCAGACGGAAATGGCCACCTCACCCCATTTCCTAAACTCTGCAGTCCTCGCCACCCAGGTCCTCCCCCCCACCCCCGGCAGTATCCACGTGGATCTGGTCTCACTGACCTGACTGTGCCCTCCCTAGGGACAGGAGCACAGCCCTCGCTGCGTGCGCCTTTCTACCCTACAGCCGCCTTCCTGCCGTTAGTAGTAGGCTTCCCTAAGTCTTTGTCCCCTGCCCTTTACCCCCAGTGCACACCCAGATCTGTGGGGATTGGTTAGAATTGAAAATGCCCAGAGGGACTTTCTTGGTGGTTCCATGGTAAGACACTGCACTTGCACGGAACCACCAAGAAAGT
>NW_011441313.1:0-1141 GCF_000754665.1 Bison bison bison | reverse complement strand
GGTATTAGAGTTGCAAGGGAAGCTGAGTCAAGTCTGAACTACAAGAATGAATTCAGCCTGGACACAGTCCATTCTGATGGGTTGGATGGCCATTTTAATCTGTCAGTGATCACCTGGCATCAGTATAATCATCTCATTCACATCTTCTAAGTGTGTTTGGTGAGTTTTATTGCTCACAGTATTCTCTGCTTCTTGCAATGGAAAGATTATATTTCTACACTACGGCGACTTCAGGCTTGGCCATAGGACTAGCTTCAGCCAATGAACTGTGAACAGATGGGGCACTTGTGATGTGCGAGCGAAATCTGTCGATGGTGTCACACAACCAACCCTCTTCTGTTTTCTAGCACTATCCCTGGGCAGGCAACTCCTCACCCTGAGTCGTAGAAAAAAAGATAATCATGGCTAGAGGAGAAGCTGGCCTACTGTGGCTATATAGTTTGAGTGAGAACTAAACCAATGTAGAAATCCAAGAAGATGAGTGTATTTTCTTTTTTGAAAGCCTTGATATCTGATTATCCTTTTGCTTTATTTCCTTTTTCTAAAAGTAGAGTGCAGATGTAAGCATCCAGAAGACTGGGAGTTTTGGCTGAATCATTTCTGAGCAGAGATGTGCAGAAGCGTATTTGCCTCAAACAGGAAAAATCTAGTTGTTGGGAGGTACAAAAAATGTCTAGTAACTGTTCAAAAACACTTCCTCTTTTATTAGGTTAAATGAGTTATGAGTTACGTGTGAGATATAGATAACAGTAACTTTTTTATTGACAGAGAGTATATAGAAGCAGATATACAAGGCACTGTAATTTTAGACTGTCACTTTATAGTCTGAGTAGAGCATCACAGCTTCATTTCCACACCAAATATAAAAGGGGTATGTTATTTTAATATAATTTTGACTATTTATCTTGTCTTCGGGCTTTGTTTCTTGAAGACATTTCAATTACAACCTTCTTTTAAGATTCAGCTAAACATGACACCAGAAAAATACAGAAACTAGAAAACTTATGACATTTTTCTTCCTTTTATGTACTATGATATTCAAGAGTTTTGAGCAACAGAATAAATGTCAAATTTGTCCAACAGCAACTTTGATACCCATTCTAATAGATATATTTTTACATAAGATACACGAGTTAACTAT
>NW_011441312.1:0-1141 GCF_000754665.1 Bison bison bison | reverse complement strand
GTATGCTAAGTCACTTCAGTCGTGTCCTACGCTTTACAACCCCATGGACTGTAGCGCGCCAGGCTCCTCTGTCCATGGGATTCTCCAGCCAAGAGTACTGGAGTGGGTTGCTGTGTCCTCCTCCAGGGGATCTTCCCAACCCAGGGATCCAACTCACGTCTCTTGTGTCTCTGCACTGGCAGGCGGGTTCTTTACCACTAGCACCACCTGGGAAACTTCTTCCCTCTAATGATCCTTAAATTAATATGTGCCCCCCGCCCCGCCACCATCACCACCATCCTCCCAGCCCCCTGGTCAGGGTGTGCTGAGCCAGGGAGGGCAGAGGATTTTCATGTTCTTGGTGAGTTTTTAATTTTTTTTAACTCAATATGAATTATATTTATAATTTTTACAAAAGTATCAAAGTGATTATAATAAAAATCAGTTAGTGAGTAAATACTGTGATGGCTTCCTGGCTGGGCACCTTGCCCTACGGGTGGGTGCTGGGGTCTGGTGTAAATGTAGACATATAGCTAGGACCTTGGGCCTCTCGAAGTGGGAGGACTATCTGTAGCTCTGACCAGAGAAGGTTTGGAGGATTTCTGATGGAGATGGGGTGGGAGGTGGGATTCAGAGTTTCCTTAGAAGGCCTGGCATTCATTCATTCACTACTTATTATACTCCTGGTGTTCATTCAGTTCTTTCTGGACTCAGGGTTAAAAACAAGACAAGCAGAGGAGCTCTGAGCCTCCCAGGGGACTGAAGGGACAATGAGTGAGGTGGAGGGTGTGACTCGTCTTTGTCTAACCCCCACCCTCCATTTCCAGGAGATCTGGGAAGCCCTGGCCCCCCACTGAAACCTCTTCGAGTTAAGAAAAAGGAGGCTCCAGCGGGGGAAGGGACCAAGATAAGAAAGATGAAGAAGAAAGGTGAGCCTAGTCTCCGGAGGAGCAAGGGTCTCTGGGTGTGGGGCTGGTGGGGGTGGGGGTGTGACCTCTTCACTTCCACACCAGCAGGGTCCGGGGAGGCTGACAAGGACTGCTCCTTGAGCCCAGGCACAGTGAAGAAGACACCAGCAGCCATGTTTCTGGTTCCCGGGGAGTGCCCAGCGGAGAAAGCTCTGAAGAAGAAGGGTGGGTGGTGAGCTTTGGTGAGCTCTGGT
>NW_011441311.1:0-1141 GCF_000754665.1 Bison bison bison | reverse complement strand
TCAGCCCTCCAGGCTCCCCCGTCCATGGGATTTTCCAGGCAAGAGTACTGGAGTGGGTTGCCATTGCCTTCTCCAATGAGTTTGTTTTCTCCCTCACATCCCCTCATCCCCATGCCCATCATCCTGATGCGATTATATTTCAATATTCAATACTGTTCGAGCCAAGGCAAGTAGACTTCTTTCTTACCATATATAATTTTTATTTTCTTGGAGTCAGAAAGTGCACCCATTTTTAAAATCTACTTTTTCTATTTTTAAATTATGAGGTGTTTGATACATAAAAGAGTATATTAAACTTGTATTCTTGGAGCATAATAATAATAATAACAAAAAGCTAAATATCCCCAACAAAAATTAAGAAACAGAACCTGACTTGTTCTATTAGCATTATTCCCTGACCACTCCTCTCCAATGCCATCCCCTGCCTCTGTGGTCACACAAGTAACCAGTATCCTGAAGTTCAGTTTTCCTATCCAGTATCACCCTGTGGTTTTATTTGGCCTTGCTGGGTCTTGGCTGCTGTGCACAGATTTTCTCTAGTGTAGCCCATGGACTTAGTTGCCCTGAGGCATGTGGAATCTTCCCAGACCAGGGATCAAACCTGTGTCCCCTGCGTGGGCAGGCGGATTCTTCACCACTGGACCATTAGGTAAGTCCACAATTAGCTTTTTAAAATACTTTTAAAAATTTCTTTTTCACTTATTTCTAACGTTTCCCCTCTCTTATTTCTTTGAATCTCAGCTTTGTAATCCTTTTCCAAATTATTGAACAAGGCATCAGTCAGGAATACTTTAGTTAGGTATGTTTTCAGTTGCTGATTAAAGAAAACATGAATAATGGTGGCATAAACAAACAAGTGGAGTTTCGTTTTGCTTTGTTTTGTACTTGCATAGCGAGGAATCTGATTGGTAGGTGGTTGCTGGCATTAGTTCAACTGTTCAGCCACCAAGAACCTTCTTGGGCTCTTCCTGCCTTCCTACTTGGTTGTCCTGAGTATGATGAGTTTTTTTGAATTGATGACTAGCAACCTACCTCATGATCACAAGAAAGCTGTCACAGCTCCAGACAAAACATCCATATACAAGGCAAGTTAAAAAGGGAAGGAGATATAACAAGGAAAGGATCCTCATTGCATTCCCTT
>NW_011441310.1:0-1142 GCF_000754665.1 Bison bison bison | reverse complement strand
TCTAGTTAGGTCGAACAGAGGCTACTCTCCAGTTGCAGCGTGTGCTTGGGCTTCTCATTGCAGTGGCTTCTGTTGTTGCAGAGCATAGGCTGTGGGGTGCACAGTCCTCAGTAGTTGCTGCTGGCAGGCTCAGTAGTTGTGGCACATGGGCTTACTTGCCCCTCAGTGTGCCAGATGTTGGTTCCCTGACCAGGGATCAGACTCACGTCCCCTGCACTGGCAAGCAAATTCGTTCACTAGACCACCAGGGAAGTACTGAAAATTTACTTTCTTAAAATTAAGCTATATTCCTGCTTTTATATGATCTCTTCAAAGAGAGTGAATATCATGAAACAGTAAAAATAATTATTTTCCTTTTTTTCTAAAAGGGTGCTTGGTCTGTAGGTCAGTGTACAATTAGTATTATAATGCTGAGGGCACTAGAGTAGCAGCATGAGCTGACTTAGGAAGATCAAGGTAGTAATTTTTGAAAAACATATGAAAACAGTTGATTAAAGAGAGAGAAAATAACATCTGTGAAACATTGTTAATAAAAGCATCCACATTTTTTAATGAAACCAACTAGAACAACTTTGAAGTGGAATGACTTTGCATAATTAACTCATTACAGAATGAAAATTTCAGGAAACAAAATGTAGAGCCTAATAAATACAAGATTATATATTATCAAAGGCAAAAATAAAAATCCTAAAACCAGCCATAAAGAAAAGACAGATTGCTTATAAATGAATGATAATTAAGCTGACTGTTGATGTCTCAATAGCAGCAATGCAAGCAAGAAAGCAGTGGAATAATATCTTTTCTATTTAGCCTGCTTACAAAATATTGTGATTGTTAAATTTGAGAATTCATGTTTTTATCAGTTCTAAGACATTCTCACCCATTAACTCATTGTGCCTTGCCTTTCCTATGTTCTCTCTATTGTCTTTTTCTGAAATTCCAATTAGAACATCTCACTTTGACTTACACATCTCTTAATTTTCTTTTGTTTTGTTTTCTCCATTTCTTTGTCTCTCTGTGCTAAATTTTTTTAAAATTTAAATTTATTTATTTTAATTAGAGGCTAATTACTTTACAATATTATATTGGTTTTGCCATATATCAACATGAATCTGCCATGGGTGTACACATGTTCCCAATCC
>NW_011441309.1:0-1142 GCF_000754665.1 Bison bison bison | reverse complement strand
TGATTTGATCCCATTGGACTATGTTCATGTAATTGTTGAATTATTAAAGCGTTTAATTAGTATTTCAGTAAGTGCTAATATAAATACATCACTTTGTCTCTTGTTCCTAATTATGCAATATTGTGGGAAGTGGACCAGTATAATAGAGGAGAGGTGTTTCGGTCCCCTCGGTAATGTCATCTTAATTAAGATCAAAGAGTTCTTAAGTTTCATGTGTTTGGGAAAATGGCAAAGTGAAAACAGTTTTTTGCTATTTTACACTTGGCTTGATCGATTAAATTGGCTAATAGAGAGGAAGCAAATAATTCAAATTGCTTTTACATTTTAAAGACTCTTAAGATGGAAAATAGAAAAGACAAAGGTAGATAAACTACGTGTATATTATTTACAAGTAAATTTAATTCAGTCTAGCAGTGGCTTTGAGTACAAGTACTACCCTTCAGTTGTAGATAAGATAATGTGTAGTATAATCTTGAGTAACTAGAGACAGAATGAAATGGATATTTTGAATTAGTTGTGCATTATTTAGTATGTCTGATAAAGCAACAGCATATACCTGATGCTTTTACCACCACTTATATAACACTCTGTACTCCAGGTAAGTAGATATGTTGGTCCTAGGTGAACATTTTTACAGTCAAGAATTGTGGGCATCCTTTGTAAATTAACACCCACAAGCTTAACCTACAGATAAGAGAGTGGCAGGGGAAGCGGAAGCGCTGATCAGAAAGAAAACTGAAGGAACAGAAAAGTAAACAAGACTTGAAACTGTGAGAAATAACATGGATTTTTTTCACTGTAACTATTCACTATAAGTATTCTAAAAGAGGAAAAAGCCCAGATCATCAAAAGTTTGTATTATTAAATACAAATAAATGTAAACTTTTCAGTTTCACTATAAGTATTCTAAAAGAGGAAAAAGCCCAGATCATCAAAAGTTTGTATTATTAAATACAAATAAATGTAAACTTTTCAGTTTCACTATAAGTATTCTAAAAGAGGAAAAAGCCCAGATCATCAAAAGTTTGTATTATTAAATACAAATAAATGTAAACTTTTCAGTTTCACTATAAGTATTCTAAAAGAGGAAAAAGCCCAGATCATCAAAAGTTTGTATTATTAAATACAAATAAATGTAAACT
>NW_011441308.1:0-1142 GCF_000754665.1 Bison bison bison | reverse complement strand
TGTTTCTTTATCAAAGATTAAGTAACACTGAACACTTATTATCTACCAATTCCTATGCTACTCCAGATATACAATTTCGTTTTCCAGCCTTATGTCAGATTATGAATTTTTTTACATCCATTGATCTCCCCTGATTCAAAAGACGACTGGGTTGTGAAACTGGCATGCTGCAATCCCAGAGTCTGAACTCGACTTTGCAACAGAACAACATGATGGCATGTACCCATCACTGCAGTATCATATCAAGAGTTCCACTGCTCTAAACAGACTCAATTTATAGAGGGCTATAAAAGATGAGTAGCACAATGGATGGGGGAGGGAAAACAACATCAGTAATTCTCTGCTAAGGAATTATTATCTACTCTTGAAAAATGCTGCAAGGATATGGTGGATACAATGGAGAAGCTGTGGACATCTGAAGAAGCAGAATCCCTTTGGTCTTTACAATCTCATACAGCAGAAAATTCTCAGAATCTCTTTACATTGCAAGATAAATAAAAATAATGAGAACATGACAGATATAAAGGGTCAAGCCTGGGAAATGAGAGTTGATTGCAAAAATGTTGTTTATTCATAGAGTAGAATACTGCTTAGCAGTTACAAGGAATGAACTACTGACACATGCTAGGTTAATAATTCTATAGCTGGACATGCTATCAAGATTTTTTCTGACCAGATCTTCTTATTTTTACACATTTTATTTGCTTGATCTATAACTGACAGTGGTGCAGCAAAATGACCCATCAGAGTTCTCAATTTTTCAACTCGTCTTGTAGCTCTATTGACTACTTTCTTTGTGTTTTTGAAGCTACTAGGATCACACAAGATAAAATTGTTATGTTTCCCTTGGGAATTACAAGGGAATGTATTCTATTATAAATAAAATATTATAACTTTATTATGTTATGACTATTTGTACTCCCACTGATACTTTTTTACTGGCAATTTTTTTATATTAATAGTTACTCAAACTTTGTTTTGTTTATCATTTTTCTGTGAGATTTCTTTTCCATTCTTGTACATTCAATATTCTGTCCTTATGTTTTAGATTAATCTCTCATAAGCAACATGCTTGATTTTTAATCCAATGTGATAATTTTTGTCATTTAGTTACTGAATCTTTTTTTTTTTTTTACAACTGT
>NW_011441307.1:0-1142 GCF_000754665.1 Bison bison bison | reverse complement strand
TGGCAACCCACTCCAGTATTTTTGACTGGAGAATCCTAGGGACAAGAGGAGTGTGGTGAGCTACAGTTCATAGGGTCGCAAAGTGTCAGACATGACTGAAGTTACTTAGCATGCAAAAAGACACATTAGATGGTATAATAATGATGGCTTTTGAGATTTTGATAGTTAATCTAACATTTAAATAAAAAAAAGGATCTGGCCTCCAGAAAAGCATTTTCTATAGCATTTTAGGGGGATTAAAAGATCCTGAGAAAGCAAGTAGGTATAGCTTTTCCCAGAAATATAAACATAAAAGTGGTCATTGTTTTTGAACCATAGTTGACATATGGGGAAAAAGGGTCCAGATGAGTCCTAATGATTTAAGTGGTAGTCCAGGAGAAAGAAGATGGTGATTTTAACTAGCATGTGCATATGTGTGTGTTTGTGTGTGTGCGTGCCCACTCAGTTGTACTCGACTCTTTGCAACTGTAGCCCATCAGTCTCCTCTGTCCATTGAATTTTCCAGACAAGAATACTGGAGTAGGTTGCCATTTCCTACAAGAGTCAACTAGCTTAATATTAGTGAAAATAGAAGTGGATGGACTACACACACACACTCCTATATATATATACATACATTATATAAAATACATACATATTTTATTTATCTGTATATTTTAGAGGAAGAGTGATTAGACTTGCTGATGAGTTGAATGAAGGAAGTTAAAGACCATAGATCAAGGATAGCTTCTACCATTTTTGGCCTGAGGGATTAGATGTTGATAGTTATTGAGATTACAAGGGATACTAAGGGAAGAGTAGCTTTGAAACATGGAGTAAAGACCTCTGTTTGAGAAGGCTAGTGAGAAATTATGGGGAGATGTTAAGTAGGCAGTTGGATATAAAAGGTGTTCTGAGATCAAGACAAGACATACATTTATGATTCTTTGACATATAAATGATATTTAAAACCATAGGTTTAGAAGAGGTCACCAAGGAGAAAGTGGAAATATGTAGAGAGAGACCAAAGGGAAACAGAATAGAGTTCTAAGATGTTCAATATTTAGAAGTTAAACCAAGGAGGGAAATACAAAATGAAATTAAGAAAGGCAACTTAAGTTGGTAAAAACAAAGAAATAGAGAAAATAGTGGAAGCTATCCTT
>NW_011441306.1:0-1142 GCF_000754665.1 Bison bison bison | reverse complement strand
TTTTTTTTTTTTTTTGGCACAAAGGGATAAGAATAAATACTTGGATCAAGAATTATGCCCAGCATCCCCTTGTCTGGAAGGAATCCAATCTCAGGTTGGCACCACTCCCACTGGATGTTCCCAGGGCAGGACAGCTACTGACCCCCAAAGGTGGATGTGTTCCGGTGCCATCTGGGAGCCTCTGCTCTGCTGCCAGCACGGAGCACACGGTCAGGACCTCAGCGCGTCCCTCTGTGACCAGGGCATCTGGGAGCTCAGCACGTGGACCGCCACCTTACAACATCATAAGCAATCACCAGCTTACTTTTAAATACTTTTTGAAACTAAGGTAAAGTTTACATACAGTGAAATATGTAAGCCTTTGTGTATTATACAATTTGATGAGGTTTGACAAATGTTTGTACATCTGTGTAAGTAATACCCCAGTCAAGATAGTGAACACTTTAATCACCCTTGTCAATGCCCAAGAGCCATGGGCTACCCAGTTCTGACTTTTATCACCATAGGTTTATTTTTCTTTTTCTTGAATAATCTGCTTATTTTTGAAATTGCTTATTATCTAGTTCCCCCGAAACATAGGACTTTTATGTTATGTAAGTCGTTCTTGGCAATAAAAACGTGTCACAAATAAAAATAATTTATAATAAGGAGTCTAAGAAAACAGAACTTTAAGCAGCCACTTTGGATTTGATTTTGTCTCATTTTAAAACTGTTTCATTCCCTTTGAGGAAAGCATGCATTAACAAGATAAGCATATGTATTGGATCTGAAAACAGTCCTGGATATACTGGGAAACTGTTGGTCTTCAGGATTCCTCTCATTTGAATCCTAGTACTTAGGAACCTGAATTTTATATTCTGGTTTCACTCTCCCCTGCAGAGTGGAAAGATCACAGACTTAGGGGTTATACCTGGAGAAGCACTGGGGTCTCCACATTCTCACACTACCTGGTTAACTTCTCTGAAAATCAGCTGCTCTTGTGATGAAATAGGAGTAATCATATCGACCCAAAAGTGTTGTGACAAAGATTAGAAGGATTAACAGAGAAAGTACCTGTTACATTGCAGACCCTTCCTTCTCCTTTTTTTAAATAGCAAACTTTTTGCCATTATAAATTTCCTTTGTTTTTTGTTTTTTTTTAA
>NW_011441305.1:0-1143 GCF_000754665.1 Bison bison bison | reverse complement strand
GAGACCTCACTCCTGGGCACATATCCAGAGAAAAGGCTAATTTGAAAAGATACACGCACCCCAGTGTTCATAGGATTTAGAATTAGCTGAAACACACTACTATATATAAAATAGACTTAAAAAAAAACAACAAGGTGCTACTCTATAGCATAGGGAACTATACTCAGTATCTGGTAATAAACTATAATGGAAAAGAAAACAAAGTGACAGTGACCAGCTTCCCGAGTGCTGCAAAGATCATGTGGGATAACTTGTGTTACAACTGAACACCGTAACACTGTGATCCTTCAGCCCTGCTAGTTATTATCACAAGAACAGGGCTCATGTGCCGCTTCTCATTTCTTCAGCTAACACACGTGAAGCGCCTGGCACATGCTGAGTGCCCTTTGAGCAGCAAGGACACAGGAGAAACAAGGGTTTGTACCAGGCAGCTGAGCTGCACACCTGCAAGGGACAGGCAGGCGGTCTGGGGCCATACATTTAACCCAAAACCTAAGTCAGGCAGCCAGAGAAGGCTCCCTGGGGGAAGGGACCCTTAAGCCAAGATGCTTCAGGGAGGTGGCAGTGAGCCTTCCAGGCTGTGATGGGAGTGGCTCAGGGGAAGTTCACCGGCTTCTCTCAGCCACTTTCTGGCACAGGTCGGAAACCGAACCTCTGTCCCAGAACCTGACCACTGCATGGAGCGGGCCAGCCAGGGACCCTCCAAGGCAACATACCTTACAGCTGGATCCCTCTAGCCTTGGGTTTGCGGGAGTCATTGCACTGACACAACAGTGTCGTAAAAAAGCCATAAGGCAAAATGTTAAAGGGCAAGGTGTCCATTCATGCTTGAGTTAGACCCTCCTGGAAGGAAAGGAGGGAGGCAGGGGGAGAGGAAGTAAGGGAGGAAAGGTTGGAGCAGCCCATCGCAAGGAAATGCCGTGATTTTAAGTCACATACCCTTCCCTCTGGTTAACCACTTGATCAGGTTCGTCATTTCAAAGGGTGAGGCGCTTTATTTCTTTGAGTTAACGTTAAAAGGCATGATTAAAGCTGACTTTATATCATCATTTGTTTTCTTATATAAGAGCAAAGGAGAGACGGGAGACAAACTTTTGCAGATGGGCTCCATTATACAAAAAAAAAAAAAAAAAAGGAAAAGCG
>NW_011441304.1:0-1143 GCF_000754665.1 Bison bison bison | reverse complement strand
TTCAATGCCATTCTCCCAAATCTCCCCATCCTCTCCCTCTCCCACAGAGTCCATAAGACTGATCTATACATCAGTGTCCTCTCAGATAATCCAGGATAACCTCTCCCCATGTCAGGATCCCTAACTTAATCACAAGTGGAAAATCCATTTGTCATAAAAGGTAACATTCATAGGTTCCAGCTATTAGGATCTAGCTACCATGGGAGGCTCATTTTCATCCTACCACAAATACTTTGTTTGTACACCCATTTTGGGAAATTGGCTCAGTTATTACCAACAGAGAAAAATGAACCCAGCTCCAAATTTTTCATTTTTCTTCATTAAACTGCTATGAAAATATTATACTTAGTCTCTTTTCTGGCAATGAGAGAAGATGCTGAATCAAGATGGTAAAAAATACAGAAGGATTCTGCTCTGTCCTCATAAATCTTCCATAGGGATGTCCCTCATGCTCCAGTGGCTAAAACTCCAAGCTCCCAATGCAGGGGGCCCAGGTTTGATCCCTGGTCAGGGAACTATATCCCACATGCCACAGCTAAGACCCAGCATGACCAAATAGATAATATTTTTTAAAAATAAACTTTTATGGAATCAAGATGGGTTTATTTGTCACAGCTTTCACAAGAAAAGTAACCCACTTGCCCTTATTAAAATACCTTTCAGAATTAAGGAGGGTCCCGGGGGGCACCCACAGTCCAATGATTTTTGCAAAGTGCAAACTCTCCTTAGGTCATCTCAACCATTCTTTATGCTACTAATTCCCAAACTGTATATAGTTCACCCTAGCCACTGCTGTGAGCTTCAGTTCCATATAATGAGCTGCAGGTTAAACAAATCCATCTGACTGACTCTCAAGAACTTCAAACTCTATATATCTAAAATGGAACTATTTCTTTTCTCTACATTAAAATGCCTCATCTTCCTTTACCCTGTGACTCAATTAAAATTGCCACCATCTATGAGAAGTTTAGGAAGAAATCTGGGAGTCATTTTGGGGTTCTTCCTTTCTCTTTCATCCTCCAGTCAGCTACCCCATCTTTGTAATTCATCCACACTGCCAGGGTCCAGCCCCGGCTGATCCAGGGAGTTCGAAGCGGGGAGGGCGTCGGCGAGGATCAGGATACAATAGCTTCAATTAGATAT
>NW_011441303.1:0-1143 GCF_000754665.1 Bison bison bison | reverse complement strand
TGAAAGATGCTTAATATTTTGTAAAGTTTATGGGGGTCTTTTGAGGGGACTTCCTTGGTGGCTCAGTGGTAAAGAATCTGCCTGCAATGCTGAAGACTCGGATTCAATCCCTGGGTGAGGAAGATCCCTTGGAGGAAGAAATGGCAACTCACTACAGTGAGTACAGCACTCTTGCTGGGAAAATGCGATGGACAGAGGAGCCTAATGGGCTACAGTCCATGGGATCACAAAGAGTCAGACACAACCAAGCACACACATGTGCAGGGTCTCTTAGGAAATCTGCCTTTGTTGCATTACATACACAGTTTTCCATCATTCCCAGATTGTATCAAACATTTTCCTTATTTTCTTTTAGTGTCTTCTGTAGTTTAAGTTTTTATATTTTATCATTAACCCTCATCTGTAGTTGATTTTCCAACATGCTTGGACATAGAGCCCGAGCATCCTTGAGAGTTTCCACAATTTCTGTCCCTTCCTGATCTTTCACCTTTGAGTATAATGCTTGCTGTAAGGTTTTCCTTTATGGCTTTTATCACATTGATGTAATTTCCTTCTATTCCTGTTTTGTAGAATGTTTAATCATGAAAGTGAGAATTTCATCACATGCCCTTTGTGCATTAATTAAGACGATCATATAGGCATTTTCTCTTCATTCTACTAATGTGGCATATTATATTGATTGATTTCCATATGTTGAACTGGCCTTGCATTCCAGAAATAAATCTTATATGGTCATGCTGTATAATACATTTACTATGCTTCTGATTTCCCTTTGCCACTATTTTGTTGAGAGTTTTTATAACAATGTTCATAAAAGATATTGGTCTACAGTATTCTTTTCTTGTAGAGTCTGCCTAGCTTTGGTATCAGGGCCATCCTGGCCTCAAAAATAAGTTTAGAAGTACTCCCTTCTCTTCAATTTTTAAGAAAGTGTGAAAAGAGTTGGTATTAGTTCTTCTTTAAATGTTTGGCAAAATTTACCAGTGAAGACACCAGGTCCAAGGCTTTTCTTTGTTGGAGATTTTTGAGCCCTGATTAAATCAGGGCTTGTACTAGTTATCAGATCAGATCAGTTCAGTCGCTCAGTCATGTCCAACTCTTTTCGACCCCATGAATCGCAGCACGCCAGGCCTCCCTGTCCAT
>NW_011441302.1:0-1143 GCF_000754665.1 Bison bison bison | reverse complement strand
TAATATCTTCTGCTTCTGTTAGGTCCCTACCATTTCTGTCCTTTATTGAGCCCATCTTTGCATGAAAAGATGAGCTCAATTTCTGTCCTTTATTGAGCCCATCTTTGCAAGATTCCCTTGGTATCTCTAATTTTCTAATTTTCATCTCCTCAAGGATATTTCTATTAGCAATAGTAACAACTGCTGTCTCTGTATACTGGCATACATTATGAACAGTTTTATGCTGCATACTTTTCAAAATTTCACTTACCTCTTCCATTACCAGCTTGGGTGAGGCAACACGGATTGCAATTCCCATGTCTGCCAATTTGTCGAGGACATCCTGGAAATCTAAATTACGTCTTGACTTTGCTCGGGACAGTGCACGGCCCTAGGTTGGGAAAGGAGTGAACTTCATTTATAAATTATGTTCAATCCCAGTGATTAATTTAAACCCTTAGGATTATATGCTTTTTCCTTGACTTCTTTTTAAACTATAAAAAGAATTAAAAACAATCTTTTCCTATTTCATCAAGCTTATAATATACCTTTTGTTGTAAGATTCATCATCTTTGTGGAAAACAAATTCGCATTTACAAAGCATTTTAAGATTCAGTTTTGTGTTTCTGATTGCTATTATCAAGTAAATACAAATATGTTCATTTAAAATTGTAAATGATAAGTCTATCATCACAAAAACTTTGTGCTGTTTGTGATTTAAAACAGTTTCTCAGCCTTAGCACTTACTGACATCCTGGATTAGGTAACTGTCATACATACTCTAAGACATTTAGCAGAATCTTTGGCCTCTACTCACTACATGCCAACAGCAAAACTCCTCTCCCTGACTGTGACAATAAAAAATGCCCTGAAACATTGTTGACATGTGTGAGGGAAGATGATTTTGATCACTGGGTTAAAAATTAGGAGTTGAGAGGCAACTGGAAACAAGAAATGGTCAGGAAAAAATAGTACGGTTTATATATATAGAGATATATATATGCGAGGGCCTGTCCAGTTGAAAAGATATCCTAGACAGTTTCTATTTTCCACTCCATCACCAGCTAAGAACGTTGATGGCTTAGAAAAGCAGTAAGAAAACTGGTCTGGGGGCCTACTACCTGTTTTTGTAAATAAAGTTTTATTAAACACAGCAAACCCACT
>NW_011441301.1:0-1144 GCF_000754665.1 Bison bison bison | reverse complement strand
TGTTGCCATTTCCTTCTCCAGAGGGTCTTTGCAACCCAGGGATAGAACCCAGGTCTCCTGCATTGCCGGTGGATTCTTTACTTATTGAGCCACCAGGGAAGCCTCAAATTAGTAGTGGTTTGGCTTATTAGTATTGTGGTTTGTTTGTTTTTCTCACTGAAATAAAAACCCAGATTTGGTGTTTGCCTGAGTCTCAGGGTTTGGAGGGTGGACAGTGATACATTTAAAAATAATTCAGCCCTTGTCACCTATGGAAAATGAGAATATTTTACCCCACCCCTCTCACCTTACAGATCTATTTCAGGATGCTGCATCCAGAACTATGCTACAGCTGGTTGCAGATAGACACACACACACACACACACACACACACACCCCATAATTCTTGCAACCACTGATATAAAAAATTATATGAACCATTAAAACAAACGAGATAGATGAGAGTAATGGAGCAAAGAAGACTAAGGAGAGATCTAGAAATAGTTAGCACAGGAAGATTAAAATGCATTAGAACATTATCCTTTTTCTTCCCTATAGCCTAACATGCTCTTCACAAGTGCAATTCCCTTCTATCATCAGAACAGGAAGCCAGTCTTTAAAAAACCCTTTGTCCAGCCTGAAATTTAACTAACCATGCAAAGCAGTAGAAGATGAATCACATAATTATCACATCCTAAACTGTGTACTTGCCTAGTTTGCTACTGAGAGTATTCCTTAACACCTCCCCAGCTCTCAGTAATTGCAAAAACCAAACCCCACTTGCCTCGCCTAGTTCCTATAGCTCTTGACTTACTAAACATCTACCTTGAAAATGTCTCCCACAATATAGGTGCAATGCTGAAAATGAGGAGGACAGAAAGGTCATCTCATTACAGTTGGATAAAGACCATCATGCTTTATATGTGGCGTTCTCTAGCTGCGTTATCCGCATCCCCCTCAGTCGCTGTGAGCGTTATGGATCATGTAAAAAGTAAGCTGATGTTTCTTTCCTTACCCTGGGTCTTTCAGGATCATGACCTTTGATAATGAGAAAATTCAGGTTACCTTCTGTCTGGTTGCATATAGGTCTTGTATTGCATCTCGAGATCCATACTGTGGCTGGTTAAGCCAAGGGGCCTGTGGTCGAGTGAGCCCAGCGATGCTG
>NW_011441300.1:0-1144 GCF_000754665.1 Bison bison bison | reverse complement strand
GTTTTAAGTCCCAGAAAGCTCAGTTTCATGTATTTATATTTATTCAAATACTCCACAGTTTGTCAAATAAAATATACACATTTTTATTTTCTTTACTAAACATTAATTAATTCAGCAAACATTTGTTACATGTATTTTATGTCAAAGGAATTTGATTTCTCAGAAGGTTTTAAGTCCCAGAAAGCTCAGTTTCATGTATTTATATTTATTCAAATACTCCACAGTTTGTCAAATAAAATATACACATTTTTATTTTCTTTACTAAACATTAATTAATTCAGCAAACATTTGTTACATGTATTTTATGTCAAAGGAATTTGATTTCTCAGAAGGTTTTAAGTCCCAGAAAGCTCAGTTTCATGTATTTATATTTATTCAAATACTCCACAGTTTGTCAAATAAAATATACACATTTTTATTTTCTTTACTAAACAATGAAGGACTTAAGAAACTTCTCAGTTTTTTTTAATAAGTAGGAAGTTTCTTCTTTTAGACTATTTAAGAAAATTTTTGAAGGAAGGAATGAACGTGGACTCTGTCCTCAGAATTGTCAAGAGTTTAAAAAAGCCAGAAAGGTTCATATAAAATTATCTTTGTCAAATACATAATAGATTAAATATAAAAGAAAAGACAGACGTTTGAGAGTACCTTCCCAACTTTGAAGTGGGTTGAATGGAGGGGACCTACTTTTCCTTTGTTTTCTTGGTACTGCCATTAGTAACTGCCTCTGTATCTGCTGGGAATAAAATAGTAGCCATGTAGGGAGAGCTCTGTATCCTGATGATCTTGTAGAGAACTTATGAGGCCATCAGATATGTGCTCAGAGCCTGTTGGGCACTTAAAATGTAAAGATCCCTCAAGAACTTACACTCTTAATGGGGGAAAGATTCAGAAATTGATTTAGCATGTCAGAGAAGGTTTCTGAAGGAGGTGACAACTAAATGTCAAGCCTTAGTACTTACGTGGTCTGTGACAGTACAGTCAACCCTTGAACAGTGCTGATTTGAACTGTATGACTCCGCTTATACATGGATATTTTTCAGTAGTAAATACTATAGTACTGCAAGGTCCATAGTTGGTTGAATCGGGATGCAAAGGGCCAGCTGTAAGTTATATGCAGGTTAACCCCCACATTGTTCAAGGG
>NW_011441299.1:0-1144 GCF_000754665.1 Bison bison bison | reverse complement strand
GGTTCAGAAGATCCCCTGGAGAAGGAAATGGCAATCTATTCCCATAGTCTTGCCTGGAAAATCCCATGGACAGAGCAACCTGGTGGGCTACAGTCCATGGGGCTGTAGAAGAGTTGGACACAACTTAGAAACTAAACAACAAGAACAACGGCTTTACACACCATCTACATGCTTTGGACAATCTTCATGTCCAAATTGCAGTCTTCAGCTTGGACTTTTTCCCTGAATTCCAAGTGCTTACTTAACATC
This sequence comes from Bison bison bison, assembly GCF_000754665.1. NCBI lineage: Eukaryota > Metazoa > Chordata > Mammalia > Artiodactyla > Bovidae > Bison > Bison bison. The sequence goes on along the minus strand of NW_011441299.1, from coordinate 895 downwards.
TCTACTTGCATCTAATATACATCTCATATTTAATGCACCCAGAAAGGAAATTCCTAATCTTCCCACAATAAACCTGTTCTTCTCCCATCTCATTAAATGACAAGTCTATCTTTGACATTTTTAGGCTTCAAACAATGGATTGATTCCTCTTTTACACGCCGCATCCAATCAATCAGAGAATTGTCTCACCTCTATGTTCAGACTACACCCAGAATTTCCACTGGTGCCACCCTGGTCTAAGCTGCATTGATCCATCGTCTCTTGCTCATGCTCCCTTAGGCTTCTTACTGATCTCCCGGTTTCTGCCTTTGCTCAGTTTAGGCTATTTTTCACCTAGCAACCAGAGCTATCATTTCACTGTGTAAGTCAGACCATGTGATTTATTGCTCTGTTTGGAACCCTCCAATGGCTTTCCAGTTCACTCAGGGGAAAAGCCAAACTTCATCTGATGGGTTTCATATCTTCACTTGAGCTACCGTCTTCTTTCTCCTCACTCATTCCATGCCAGTCCTGAGGGATTCCTTGTTGCTCCTCAAACAAACCAGGCCTGCTCTATGCTCAGATTTCTTCCTTTTGGAATGCTCTTCTTCAGCTCTGTAATACCTTGCTCCCTCATCTTCTCAGATCTTGGCTTAAACATCACTTTTCAGAGAGTCCTTCCCTGATCACCTCATTTAAAATAGCAGCCTGCTACATCTATACCTTGTACCTACTATTATTCATCTCTAACTTTTTTCCTTCTGCTCGTCACCATGTAATGTACCATGATTTATTTTATTCATTTATCCTCTATCCTCCTGCACTCCAATGTAAGCTCCCTCAGGGCAGAGGGTTTTTTTTTTTTTTTTTTGGCCTTTCTTCCCCCCACTGTTGTATCCCCTGGTTAATAGGAGGT
>NW_011441298.1:0-1145 GCF_000754665.1 Bison bison bison | reverse complement strand
GTGTGTGTGAGAGAGAGAGAGAGAGAGAGAGAGAGAGAGAGAGAGGGAGTGCCGAGAACCTATCCATTATATCAGTTTTTTTATGCATGCCTATTTTCTCTGAGCTCCTTAAGGGGAGAATCAATGCCTAATGCATTTTATTTTCCCAGTTCCCAGTGTAGTACCTTGTAATGGCAAATGGATTTTATCTTGTGTATCAACTACAACTCTGAGCAATTTGTAGTAGCTGCTTGGAATGCTCCAGCGAGAGGGAATTTAAGGCTATGTCTAGATTCAGTGGAAAAAAATTCTGTAATCAATAAATGCAGTATACAAGGGTATGAAAGGGGGCCATAGTGGTACATATACTCCATGGGGGGCCAATAATAAAAGAGCTTTGAAGGAATGCATAGACAAATAAACAAACCTTCGTTTTCCAAATGTCCTATGTAACTACTTTCTCTTGAGCATCCAAGAGAACAGTAATGTCACCCTTCTCAACAGAAGTCTTCAAACTAATCAGAGGAAGTGATGTTCATAAACACATTTCTGAACAAAAAAATTACAATCATCAATGTTATCAAGAGTCACCCACAGATAGTGTTGGGGCCCATGTATCTCAAAGTGAGGGCTTAGGTAAAGACGGAGAAACTGAGCAATGCAGACATCCGCCATGTAACTGAGTGTATACACAAGAGATAAAGTCCAAGCTCTCCACCTCGCCAAACAAACAAAACAACAACTCTCTACCTTGATTGCAAAACAGTCGTATATGGTAGTGGTAGAGATTTGTGACTTTACTTACTCAAAAATGTTCCTCTCATGACACTCCAAAAATCTGCTCCTCCCTTAAATGGCTACCCCTGTTCCACCTCCCCCGATACTCATTCCTTATCCACAGCCACCCGCCTCTGCCTTGGAAGTCTTAGCACTTAATCCTGAATCATAAGTTTCACTTCTTTTTGGTACTTCTTGTGTTGGGCCTTTTTCCTGCCATTTCAGTTTTTTATGTCCTCTATCTTACAAGGGTGAAAGGTCACTGAGTTTTGGAGTCTGCAAAGCTGGCTTCACATATTAGCTTAGACTCTTATTCACTGTGTAATACGGAGAAGACACAATCATTTTCACTGTCAGTAGCATTATCTATAAAATGGAAAGATGACATG
>NW_011441297.1:0-1145 GCF_000754665.1 Bison bison bison | reverse complement strand
AGAGAGTGATGGATGCAAGAATAAGGGCCGAACCATGCCTGAGCTATTTAAAACGTCCTTACGCTGTCATCAGAAGTTGCCTTATCTATTATCACCTCTGGTAGGAGCTGTCCATTGGGTAGCATGAGGGCGGAGGGTCCATCCACCAAGGAGACCACGCCATTGCAGTCGACAGCGCTGTGCATCTTCCCATTCACTGGCAGCACTGGGGGAGACCTACTGGCTTGGCTGATGTTACTGCTGCGCCGCTCCCGAGGTCTGTGGGGCACAAACAGGGAGCCCCTTCTGCTCTCGTTGTCACCAAAGATGCTGTGCTCGTCGTCGGCAAATTCAGTCTCGGATCCAACATCTCTTCCTCGACCTTTGAAGCTGAAAAGACTTGTTCTGCTGCTCCGCCTTGCAGAAAACAAGGAGCCACGAATGCTCAGTGGTGACTGCAGGAAAAATAAAAGGTGATGTGTATCTGCTGAAGCAGACGTGCATTTCCTAGAACTCCTATGAAGACCATGGACCTGAGGGCAGAGGGCTCTGTACTGGATTTAAAAGAAACATATTTAAAAACAAAGAAATTCAGCAAAACAACAAATTCTTTCAAATAAGGAATGAGGAGACTGGAAAAGTTCATCTTTTCAGGACCAAGTGCGTTATCTGCTACTGTATCATTCTCTATACTTCTGGCATCAAGTTATCTCTCCACTCATTCTGTACCATTCATGTTGCTATAAATAAATTATTACTTAAAAAAGAATTTGATACTAATAGCTGTTACCGAGCTGTTCATACATCAACCCCTACATTGCTTAAGTACTGAAACTTTTCTTGAGGCTAAGACCACACTGTACGCATCTTTGCATTCCGTTGCTTGCAACTCTACCCTGCACACTGAGGGCTCAGTTACGGTCTGTTAAGAAAGACATTCTAATTACCAATGGATTTACAAAGTCTTAAAAATATTTTTTGTCGTTGTTGTTTAGTCACTCAGTTATGTTTGACTCTTTTGGGAAACTGTGGACTGTAGCCCGTCAGGCTCCTCTGTCTGTGGGATTTCCCAGGCAAGAACAGTGGAGTGGGTTGTCATTTCCTTCTCCAAGGGATCTTTCCCACCCAGAGATTGAACCCTGTCTCCTGCATTGGCAGGGGGGGTT
>NW_011441296.1:0-1145 GCF_000754665.1 Bison bison bison | reverse complement strand
GCCTGCCAGGCTCCTCCATCCATGGGATTTTCCAGGCAAGAGTACTGGAGTGGGGTGCCACTGCCTTCTATATATATATATATATATATTCCAATCAATTTATCTCAGGAATGCCAAATGAAAACAAATAATGAAACATCACTCAATACTGTAGAACAGGAAAATTATAAGATGATCTCAATAAATGAAGTAAAGCATTTGAGAGAATTAAAACCAGTTCATAAAAAATATTTCATTAATCTGATTAAGGATACCAACCTTAAAACTAATCAACAAAATTGTGAAATACTGAAACGTTTTACCCCAAAATGAGGAATTAGAAAAGAATATTTGAAGACTATGGCAGTGTACCCCATATAGTATGGAAGGTCTATGCATAAAATATTACTACAAAGAAAAAAAGAAATTACTACAAGAAAGGAATAAAGCTACCATTATTTGCTGAGAACTTGATTGTATAAGACCTAGTAACACAAAGTGCAATATATATACAGACAAGCCTGATAATAATAAAAGACTACACATTAATATATGCATTAATTTGTAAACTGATTATTACTATGGATTATCAATTAATATATGGATTTATCAAGGTCACTAGATAAAACATCACCTCTAATATTATAAACTAAGGATAAACAATTATGAAGTAAGATCAAAGATACAAGTATTTGAATATCTCAAATAATTCAATTTCTAAAGGCAAGATTTCAATACATTTACAGGAAAAGGAACAAAGCAAACAAAACAAAAAGGCCAAAGTGAATGGATGTATACACCATAGGCTGACCCTTTCTAAACAGATACAATTAAAGCCTAATCAAGAATCTACCAGAAATGAGATCTCATCCTAAAATATACATAAACATTCAAAATGAGATTTAAACTATAAACACAGTGTGCTCCAGACACTAAAACAGATGATGAGATCAATGTTTCCACCTTAATAAAGTATGAAAAGAGCAAGTTACATCAAATCCAAGTGAAATGGAGGAATTAACAACAAATCAATGAAATAAAACTTGGGAAAGCAAAAGAAGAAAATGAATGAAACTAAACCTAATTCCTTGAAACAGCTAATTTGAATATTCCAGTATCTACAAAGGAATTGAACTCATAACTTAAAATTTCTTACAAAGAATTTC
>NW_011441295.1:0-1145 GCF_000754665.1 Bison bison bison | reverse complement strand
GGGGTTGCAAAGAGTTGGACATGACTGAGCAACAGAACTGAACTGAACTGATGAGAATTATCTGGAGTCAACCAATGTGTTCATGGCAACAAAATGTGTACAGAAGGGCCTATTTGTCAATGCCTGTTCAACTTTCTTTGAATCTCCTCATATTTCTAAATTAAACCTTTTCTTGAGCAAAGTACATTTTTGTTTTCATTGTCCTTTAAACTGTTCCTTCTTAATGTTAGATTCTATGACTCTGGATTTCTTTCCAGCTTTAGGAAAGATAGAACCTAATTCCAATATGTCGGAATTGGGCAGCTATGATTATGTTTAACTTATTCTGTAGTTTATAGTGTATTTTCACTGACCTTGTGTCCTAGTCTCCCTTAGCTGTCTTTCTACAGTCATCTCCTCCATCCATCCCTCATTTAGCACAGCAGTTGGATTAGACACAATGGTACTTTATTAGTTTCATTGTAATATGCTTAAAAAAAATTACCAAACCTGCACATGAAGTCTTCTTTGTTGAAACATCATCGTTGAGTATAAAGACAGAATAATGTGTTTTGCTGGCTTTCTACTAAACATTTTGAGGAATTCCGATTTTTGGCAGGAAAATAAATGCCATTGGAAATGATCCATTCTATAACTAATTACTTCTAGTGAAATACCAACCAAAAGACCAACTGCATTTCTATCCTAACAGTTTTCTAAGTTCAAGGTGATTCATGTATGAAAGTGCTCATCATGATTTCTATTTTGTAAAACTTGTATGTAATGTGATTATGTTCATTGTAACATCTGTAACTTCAAAGAACCATATGAAAATAGGAATCTCTTTTTCTCTGTAATAGTATTTATTGATCTTTTTTCTGAGATAAATAAGAGAGTTTCTTGGAAAGGACTTGTATTTTAAAGGAAAAGAGAATAAGGTTTATTAACCTGCAATGGAAGACCTTATAAACTGATCTCTGAAGAGACACAAACTCAATAAATACTTCTCTACCATAAAAGCAATTATATTTCAACAAAAAAATAAAACAATAAACTAGTAGGATATGAGAAAAAACAAAAACAAAAACAAACAAACAAACAAAAAGCAGTTCTCTCACAAGAAAAAAATCTGTATTATTATTTTTTTTTTTTTTTTGCTAAGTGTG
>NW_011441294.1:0-1146 GCF_000754665.1 Bison bison bison | reverse complement strand
TAGGGTTATGAGTTGTAGCAAATGTACCACTCTGATAGGGATGTTGATTTGGGGAGAAGTTATGCACATGTGTGGTCAGGGGCAATAAAGAGAATTTCTGTACCTTGCTCCTCTTAGTTTTGCTGTGAATCTAAATCTGATCTTTAAAAATAGTCTATTAAGAATTTCCTAAAGAGGTCGATCTCAACTATTCCAAAATAGCCCTAAGAATTAAATATTATTGTAACTCTTCTTGTATAGATGCAAAGTGGAAGTCCAGAGAGATTGAGTAACTTGATCAATAGCAGGCAGTGAGCAGGTAATAGACCTGGGATAAGAGAGCAGTGTGACATCAGAGTCTATGCTCTTAACTACTACTTCATACTCCTTCCCAAAGTGACCAGAGAAAGAAAATTTTGCAAAAGATTCCACGTAAACACAGGTGCTTTTCTCTTCAGGAACGTAACCACCTCACTAACTACCTCCAGTAGGAGTATTATGAGAACTGCCCATAATACTTGCTGTATTATAAAACATATATCTGTATGTGGATTATAGTATTTTATAAATTTTAAAATTATCCATGGGTATTTATACTCAGTCTTCTTCCTGGAGTTCTATATTACAAAGGAGCATTTACTTGCTTTTTGCCTTTGGGTTTGTCAGTGTATCTTAATCTGAACCCAGAAAGTTTGCCCAAGGTCAGCAAATAAACTGTGCCTTTACTTTTGTGAATGAATCTGTGACTTTGCATACATACAGCCTAAGACCATTCCTATAGGGCAATAGAAGCAGATGATTTCAGAAAGAAGCAGTTTTCTATGGGTACATAGAATGCATATTTACTTTCATTAGATTTACTTTTGTGGCCTAAAAATTTAGCAAGATTCTTTGAACAAGCTTTGATACAGAAATTCTTGTTAAGAGATCCAATGAAAAGACTTGGGCAGAGAATCTGGCTGAGTTACAACTTCCCTTCACCTAATTAGAAAACCTGTAGATAATTGGTATGGGGTAATGAGTTATTTTAGGTTAAAAAAAAACATAACTCATGAATTTGCTCATCTGATGTAAGTAATCTAGAGACACAAAAAAAAAAAAAGAATCTGCCTGCCAACGCAGAAGACATAAGAGAGGCAGGTTTGATCCCTGGGGTGGGAAGATTCC
>NW_011441293.1:0-1146 GCF_000754665.1 Bison bison bison | reverse complement strand
CTCCTCCAGCCTTCAATCTTTCCCAGCATCTGGGTCTTTTCTAATGAGTTAACCCTTCCAACTGACTCAGACCTCCAGCACAATCAGGATTAAAATTCTATTTTGTGGAGATCATGGAGGTTCCTCAAGTGCTTCAATGATAGTTCTTCAAGTGAGTCTAGAACTCATCTTGGGTTATAAAAACCAAAAGAGATTGGCCTCAGGTTAGAACTCTGGTGAACTAGCAGTGAGCGGTGTTTCTGAGATTGATGTACAGTAGTGGTGCTTAAATTCTCTCCACTCGATCCCTGATGTGGAAAGGGGTCAAGTCAACTGGGGAAAAGACCAAGCAGGAGCCATAAGTTGCTCTTGAGAACTTGGGACAGGCTTGTTCGCAGGCCTCTTCTCTGTGCCATTGTCTCTGTGGCTATCACTTGAAAGAAAGCCACAATCCTTGGATCTGCTCCTGATGAGATTGGAGACTTATTTACAAATCTTTTCCAGTGATTGGAGGTCATCCTGGAGCCTTTGAAGTATGTTACCATTGCTACTGCAATACCTCAGCCCCAAAGGCACCACATAGGGGCTGTCATCAGAGCTGGAGTTTCATCATCAATAACAATGAACATAATCAATAATAATTAATGTGTGAACCAGCCCTTTTCACATACAGTACTTCCCTTATCACCTATAACATCAACCTTTGGTAGATATGACTAATAAGAGCTCCAGTTTACAAATGAGGAAATTCAGCCTCAAAGAGATTATAGAAACTGCACAATACCATATAGGCAGTGACTGACAAGGCAGAGATTTCAGGGCCAGCTCTTTATGACTCCTGAGCTCTTGGAGTTTTTCAATGTGATTGCTATTAAAGTGTTTTGAGGCACCACAAACTAACACCCTTCAGTCCTAGGCCTGGTGCTGCTAAATGTTCCTTAGTTTGACTGTCCTTTTGTTCAAGTTCAACTGCTCATCCCAGGGTGGGGGAAAAGTTCAGTAACATTGTATACACATTGACCAGGTGTCCAGCCACAAACAGGCCAAGTATCCTGAACCCCTGAATACTCAAAGCAACCTCCCAGAGATGCATTTATCTCTGAGTGGGGCTGTTGTGTTTTCTTGTTCATTTGTTACTGTGCCTGCTGCTTGGAAGACATTCAATGT
>NW_011441292.1:0-1147 GCF_000754665.1 Bison bison bison | reverse complement strand
ATTCTCCAGACAAGAATACTGGAGTGGGTTGCCATGCCCTCCTCCAGGGCATCTTCCTGACGCAGAGACTGAACCCATGTCTCCTGCATTACAGGCATATTCTTTACCTACTGAGTCACCTGCGAAGCCCCTTAGGTCTTCCAAAAAGTGTTAATAGGGCATTTTTAACTAAATAAAGATAAATTTATAAATAATAAATAAGATAAATTGCAATCTTCAGGTACTAAACGGCGCATTCCTCCTGCACAGTGACTTCAAAGGCTCTATGCAAATTTCTTATGTTTTCCTCTAAACAGTCAGCAGAATTGTACTGACTGTTTAGAGGAAGAGATAAGAATGGAAAAGACCATAGGGCTCATCTTTTCTAAGCTCTCGTTTCACAGATTGGGAAATGGAGGCTCACGGAGGTGAAGTCACACAGTAGTTCAGAGCTGAGATGAGAACCCAAGAACCCAAGAACCCAGAACAGGGCCGGCGCCTTTATGATGGCTAGCTGAAATGCAACGTCATTATCAGCAAACATATGGTGTAGAAGTGGTAATGGGCAATACAAGTGAATTTTTTGAAGGAAAAAAGAGGGGAAGTTGAGTATCAAGGTTTCTGTGTTTGTGTGTGTGGGGTGGGGAGGAAGACAGGGAGAAGGAGAGGGAGAGAATATGAATCAACTGGAAGACACTCTCCTCCCCTATCCCCCTCGCCCCGCCCATAAGAACTGGGTTTCTAGGCTGAGGATGCATTGCATTTGCCTCCCCTCTCTGTCTGTCCCCTGAAGTACCTGCAGTTCTCTTTCTACCACTATCAGGAAATCATTGCCCTCCGATGGCCTGCCATCTGTAGAGTTTTCACTTTTGCTAAGGGGTTTCCGGAGTACTCTACTCCCCAACAACCTTCTTTTCCCTAATAAATTATGTTTGAATTAGCAGATTGTGTTTTCCTTTTCTTGTTGTTGGACTTTGTTATTTTGAATGCGGTTGGCATTTGTTTCCATTAAAAAAAGTTTTGGAGACTATATCCTTCCCCTTGCTATTTTTAACACTTGAAAATACATAGTTGAGTCGATGGTGATGGTCCAGATTTGCTGCTTACTTCTGTTTTGATTTGAATTCTCCTGTTCATTCAAAATCTTCACGGTGGATTCCGGCCCTTT
>NW_011441291.1:0-1147 GCF_000754665.1 Bison bison bison | reverse complement strand
GTGAGTAGCCGTTTCCTCCACCAAGAGATTTTCCCAACCTAGGGATCAAACCCACGTCTCCTGCACTGGAGGCTGATTTTTGACCACTGAGCCATATGCTATAATATCCCTAAGTAAATTTTATAAAAATGTAAGCTTTTTTGTTTTTTATAAAATTAAGAAATGTGTTAAATGAAATAAGATAAAAATAAAATTTTAAGTAATATAACAATAAAATGAAGAAGAAAGATATGGAGGAAAATGGAAAAAAGAGATATGTTAAAAACAAAACAATGAACTCTTGACATGCAAAGAAACTAGATATTCAAACATTTAAAATATTCATTAAAAGCAGAATGACAAAGAAGAAAATGAAATTTTGAGATAAACTTTGAGAACCACTCTATGAATACAGAAGAAAAGGAGCTAGTGATAGAAATGAATAAGAGGTACCCTTGCAATCGCAAAAGGCAGAGAAAAGATATCAAACATCATATTATTGAGATGAAATAGAGGTAACATTGAAGATTGCCAAAAAAAAAAATCTAACTGAACTGAATAAAGCTCTGAATATGCATATCAAACCTAAATACTTATATGGCACACATACAACCAGGAAAAACTGCGAATATATGTAAAATATTTTAACTTATTAAACGACAAGGGGAAGAGGAGGGGGAAAAGGAAGAGAAGGAGGGAAGAAAGTTAATCTGGACACTGCTGTTGTTGTTCAGTCACTAAGTCATGTCTGACTCTTTCCAACCCAATGGACTGGAGCCTACAGTGTTCCTTTGTGCTTTACTATCTGCTGGAGTTTGCTCAGATTCATGTCTGTTATGAGTTAGTGAAGCTATCTAACCATCCAGGCATAGACTTCACCTTTAAACACTAGCTGTCCTAAAACAAGGGAATAGCAGCTACATAGTGTTGAGGGTAACTATGTTTTATGTCATTCAGTTTGCCATTTATATGTGAAAATAGTTAAAACATATATTTGCATGTATGTAAGTGCTCAGAAATCTTTATACACTTCTAATGGAAAAGGTGTACTGCTGCTGCTGCTGCTAAGTCGCTTCAGTCGTGTTTGACTCTGTGAGATCCCTGAGACGGCAGCCCACCAGGCTCCCCCATCCCTGGGATTCTCCAGGCAAGAACACTGGAGTGGGTT
>NW_011441290.1:0-1147 GCF_000754665.1 Bison bison bison | reverse complement strand
CAGTTTATATCTGAACACTGTTTATATGTTATGAAAAATGCTTAATTACAAAAAGTCTTTAGCATAATAGCTTTTCAAGTAAACAAATATATGAATCAATTATTTAATTATAAATGCTATCTATATTCAAACTCTATAAATAAAGGTTAGCTCTATCTGAATATTTGTATTAAAAATGTAATTTTTTATAGGTAGGCATAATAAGGAATGTTTTATTTTTTAACTTCTTAAAATCTGAACTTTCATTTTAATCTGGATCTTTATATTTTAGAATAAGTCAGATTTTAAGAAGTTTGCAATTTTAAATTTTAAAATATTTTCTTATCTCTTAAGACAATCAATGGTCACATTTAGAAGCTATGGAGAGACCTATAAATGAAAACCATAAAATGATCTAGCAAATAATGTTAGCTCATATAGCACCTAACTGTTTACATACTCTTTGAGTGCATATGCTTTGAGACTAACAAAAACCCAGTGAAATGAGCAGGATAATCATTCCCATTTTACACTGGGATTCAGTGAGATTAAGTGACTTTTTAGACAATGCAAACAATAGTTATAAAATGGTTTCTAAACCCTAGCAGTCTAGATCTTGTACTTCATGATAATTGAACTATAATTTCATTTTACTAAGTAGGAAGATAGCATAAGAGAGTAGGTCTTAATTGTTCTCACCACCAAAAAACAAAAAGGTAACTGTGTTATGTTTATTAAGGTATATTTTAGACAGAGTAAAATTCACCATTTTAGATGTACAGATCTTTAAGTATGACAAAGGTATACAGTTGTATAACTACCATCACCACCTAGAGGACATTTTTTTCACCCCCAAAAGTGCCTCCACTTGTGAATTCAACCTTCTCCTCCCAACCCTACTCCTGGCACCACTGATCTGACTTCCATTCCCATAGCTTTGCTTTTCTAGAACATTATGTAAGTGGAATCAGACATATGCATACTTTTGTATCTGGTCCTGATTCATTCATGTATCAGTAGTTCATTCCTTATTTTTAAAGAACTATGTTCACATTTTTAAAATTTGACCCTCATTCTTAACCATTAATCCATTATTTATTTTTTTTTAATTTTATTTTATTTTTAAACTTTACATAATTGTATTAATCCATTATTTAGTAAGCCTAAT
>NW_011441289.1:0-1147 GCF_000754665.1 Bison bison bison | reverse complement strand
TGAATTAAGAGTTGATTGCATGCTGTTTTCCTTGGAGATGACCACAGCGGGAAGGCAAGGTAGCATCCCCTGTAGCCTGTAACGGGGAGATTGTGTATCTGATCCATTGATAACGAAGTGATTGTTCTTTCCAGCAAGTTAATGATGCTCTGAGTCAGCCAAAGCAGAGATTTCCCTCAGATGTGGCCCCTTGGGCACTCCGGAGCCAGGGGGAAAACTGACAACAGGAAAAAAAAAAATGCTCCCAAGAGTTTCCATTTTAAAGTGCTGGATCAATATGTCTGTCATCTGACTTAACTAAAAGATGAGAGCTCATGAATCTTAGGTAGCATAATTACCCTTACACCATTCCACAGCCTTCAAGTGGCCACGGCTTAATTGCCTTTCGGTTGGAATATCAGTATCCGTGAATGAAAGGAGCTGATCTCCCTCTTAATTTCTGATGAAAATTCTTCTGTCTTTCCCTGCTCTCTGTGACAAAGGCTGCAAAGTTCTTCTGAGATGAATAGCAGAAGACAGTGCAACAAATTAATACGAATGAAGTCATTTCTGAATGACTCCATCTGCTTTAGAAATAAGGCTCGGACAATAATGTGGCCAAGATCCAGATAATTAGGCCTGACTCCAAATGAAGGCACACAGGTAACTTATAGCTTCATTAACTCTCTTCAAGAAGGCAGACATCCAAAACCTACCCTTAATAGAGGCAGCATATGATCCATTGACAATCTGTTTGATATTAAAAAATGAACTTTGTTTTTGCAGCGTTGCATGAACAGTGGGCAAATAACATGCAACTTAAAATACCATGGACCAAGACATGGTCTAGCATTCTAGAGGCCGGTCTTGAAATTCAGAAAACGAAGAACTTAATTTTTGTTTACAGGATTTAATCAAAAGGCGTTAATAATTTAGCAACTAAGAAAGGCACATAAGGTGTCTGCAAGTGTCTTTTCTCTGTAATCAACAGGAAGATTATTAGCTAATAACAAATGTTATTCATCTTCATAATGGCTAAATGACAGCCTGTTTAAAAATAACAAATGACTACTCCTCATTGACTGTTACAGGGTGAGCGTGACCTTCACGTATTTTAAGCAAACAAGTCCTCTTTTCAAAGACTTCGGGAGTCCTTTAATTGGTAATG
>NW_011441288.1:0-1147 GCF_000754665.1 Bison bison bison | reverse complement strand
TTTCAAACCAAAAGAGCAGTTTTAAGGCTTTCTATACACATTGCTAGGTTGCCTGTTAGTAATGTGCCATCAACTTTATACTCAGCAAAAGTGAGTTAATAATGAAAATTTTAGCAGTGACACCTTAGTATACTTAAAATTCATGTCAAATTGACAGATGATGTTTGTGTATTTAATTTCTGTTTTGAAGTAACAAATTACAATGAACTCAGTGGCCTAATTTGTTATCTCTCAATTCTGTAGGTTCAGAAGTTCAGGTGAGCTTAGAGTCTCTCAAAGCCAGTAATAAGATGTGGAGCGAGTGGGGCTCCTCTTTAGAGGCTCTGGGAAGAGTCTACTTCTGAGACCACTCATGTTGTTGGTACTGTTCAGTTCCTTTTGATTGTGGAGTGGAGGGACACAGTTTCTGGCCTGATATTATCTGGGGATTGCATTTGATTCCTAGAAGCTGTTCTTTAGTCTTTATATGTAGCTTCCTTGGTCTTCCAGCCATCAGCAGTAGGAAAAGTCCTTCTCATATGTCACATGCCTGACTTACCCTTCTGCCATCAGCAGGAGAAAGCTCTCAGCTATTAAGGGCTCACGCAGGCCACCTGGATAATTGATTTATATTAAGGTCAACTGTAACATACAAAATTAACATAACCACGGGAGTGACAGCTCACTATATTCAAATTCTAGGGACTAGAGCTGGACATCTTTGGGGAAACATTTTAGAAATTCTGCTTACAGGATATAAAAATTTAGTTTTAAATACAGGGTTTTGTGAAAACTAATATTACATAGATTCTATAGTTTGCTGCTTTATTTTCCAGAGATAGAGCTCTACACTCAAGTTTGACCTATATCACAAAGCTGGGCCTATCCTTCCAATCAACTTTCTCTCCATAGTATTATATCCACCAGTATATCCATCTCTTCCTTTGATATACAAGTCCTGCCACTAACACCACCTTTTATGATGATTTGTGATAGGAATCTCATATTTTTTACAGGTCTTAAGTAGGCAAAAAAAAAAAAAAGAAAAAACACATCAAGAGGGGGAGTGCTTTGTTCTGGCTAGCTGTGGGAAGAGAGAGAATTTAGGAAATCATAAATCAGGAGATAAGTAAGGAAAAAATGATGTCTCATTATTTAGGCCTATTCC
>NW_011441287.1:0-1148 GCF_000754665.1 Bison bison bison | reverse complement strand
TGAAGGCAGGAGGAGAAGGGGACAATAGAGGATGAGACAGTTAGATGGCATCACCGACTCAATGGACATGAGTTTGGGTGAACTCCAGGAGTTGGTGATGGACAGGGAGGCCTAGCATGCTGTGGTTCATGGGGTCACAAAGAGTCAGACACAACTGAGTGACTGAACTGAACTGATACAGTGGAAAGTGACTTTTGGAATTGTGCAGACTTGAGTTCAAATTTTGATTTTAATTTAAAAATATCAGTCTAACTCTATCTTTTTAACTGTAAGAATCAAGGAATGTTGCTTAATTTCTGAGTCTTACTTTACTTGTCTACAAATACTACTATTTTAGAAGTATTAAGTAGATATACATGTCTAAATAGATATATCTCAAGAACACATGTACAATGCTTTTGTTCTAAGATCAAGTTTTAAAATTCCAAGTACTTCTTTCTGTTTACAGAAAATAAAATGCTGATTTAGTATTTATCTGATTTTTTCACAGTATCATTATAATGAAATTATCTCCTTTACAATGTGGATAGCATTTTTCTCTCAGTTAAGTAGACTTTGGCAGGATTCTTTTTCCTTTTGATAAAAAAATTAATTAAAAATTGTTATTTTCCCCAAAAAGAGATCACACCGATGTTTGATAATCCTATAATTTATGTCAGCCAATATCCTCTATCCTGAATTAGTGGTTGAACTACATTTTATTTTTATTTAACTAGAGTTGAAGTTGCCTACGGTTTTATGGGACTACTTTCCATAGCAAAATAAAAACATATATTCTCTAACTGTATGCATTGTACTTGAGACTGAGTATATGCTTAATCTTCCCATGGGACATTTATAATTGTGTTACTTATCTGATCCACAGCCTACATGTACTATGGTCAGTAAATGAGATGAGGTTACAAAGGTCTATTTCCCCTTTTTATGGGTTTTTAGTCCATACTAATCTGGGTCTGAATAACCAATCTCCCAATTTAGGATGAGTTAGGAAGAGCAAGCCAAGAGTTCAGCTACGAGGGTGAGAAAATGAAGACAGCTGATATGTTAAGATGGTAAGTAACTTCAGTGAAAAGCAAGGGCTGGAAGAAATAGCGAATTTAATAAATCCTCTGAGGCAAACAGTCTCATATTTACAATGGCTTTTATTT
>NW_011441286.1:0-1148 GCF_000754665.1 Bison bison bison | reverse complement strand
GGTTTAGTCGATAGGGCACTATACAATATGAATTTTCTTAACCTCCTGACCTTATCACCTACTGTGTTAGCCTCCAACCCCTTCATTCCTGTCCCACTTACCCTGTTCTGGAATGCACTTCCCCCGCATATCCTCATGGCTCAGTCTCATTTTTGTGTGCCCCTCCACATACACTTCATATCCTCCTTTACTGCTCTCTTTTTCTCCTTAAAACTTACTATCAGATACAGCATGTACCTCACTTTCTATCTTATTTGTTGTTTGTTTCCCCACTAGAAGGCAAGCCCCAAGAAAGCAGGAATTTTGTCTGTTTTGTTCTCAGTTGAATCTCCACCACTTTGAAATAAAGCCTGAATCCTCATAGATGCATACAAAATATTTGTTGAATAAATGAAACTTTTGATATAAAGTTATTTCAGTCTTATTTATTCAAATGTTTGTTGAGAGTTTTCTATAAGCTACATGTTTTGGGGCATTGGAATACAGTGGTGAACAAGACAGACATAGGAGGGACTTCCCTGGTGGTTCAGTGGTTAAGACTTTGCACCCCTAATGCAGGGGGCTCAGGTTCAATTCCTGGTCAGGGAACTAGATCCCTAGCTGCAACTAAAGAACCACCATGCTGCAATGAATATCTAATATCCCACATGCCACAACTAAGACCTGGTACAGCCAAACAAATAAATTATTTAAAAAAAAAAGACAAGGAATCTCTAGTAGAGTGTTTTTTATTCTCGTGAAGGAGAGTGTAATAAGTCAATAGGTAGAGAAAATAAAACAGGAGTATATATTGAGTGAATGATAGGAGAGGAACATTAGTTAGGGTGGTAAGAGAAAGCCTCTGAAGAAATGACAGTTGGCTTAAGACCTGACTGAGGAGAATGGAATGGCTGTGCAAAGAGCTGAGGAAGCGTGATCCAGGCAGAGGAAAGAGTAGGTACAAAGGCCCTGAGGCAGGAGTAAGCTCACTGTTTAGGAGGACAAGAAAATGGACAGTATGACTGTAGTCCAGTGAACAAGGGTGACAGTGATATCAAAGGAGGAGGAGGAGGAGGACGTAGAGAAGAGATTTTTGTTGCCTGAGATCACAGAACTCATCAGTTACTCATTTAGCTCTATGAATTTTGAATTCTAGCTCTGTGTCAGGT
>NW_011441285.1:0-1148 GCF_000754665.1 Bison bison bison | reverse complement strand
CAGGAGCCACAGGAGACTCGAGTGTGATCACTGGGTCAGAAGACCCCTGGGGGAGGGCATGGCAACCCACTCCAGGATTCTTGCCTGGAGAATTCCATGGACAGAGAAGCCTGGCAGGCTGCAGTCCGTTGGGTTGCAAAGAGTCAGACATGACTGAAGTGACTGAGAATGCTCACATACACAGATCCTACCAGCATGTACACAGCTGACAAAGAGCTGGAGGCCTGGAGTCATAGGTCCCAACAAGGATTCTAAATAGTTTAGAAAATATTGGGGGATCCTCCCTAGGTTCAGGAAATTATTTAACTATGACCCTTAATTTTGTATTATTTTAAAAGGAACTGTTAAATCTCTTTACACTGAAAAGACAATGGATGGAGGACATGGATCCTCCCTGGGTTCAATAAATTATTTAACTATGGCCCTTAATTGTGTATTATTTTAAAAGGAGCTGTTAAATAATCTCTTCACAATGAAAAGACAATGGATAGAGCACATGAAAACTCAAGGAAGGTAGAAGGGAACAGTAGAAGTCTCAGAAATCTTATTTTCTATAGTTTTAGGTACCTCTTGTGACTTTACTGTTTTATTAGCCTGTTGCAACAAAACTTTCAACGAAGTTATTCTGGAAACTTGAAGCCTTTTTGAAAGCTTCTGCGTATGAAGTAAAATAGGTATCCCATTCTGTTTCTTTGGTTTGGGATCCCTTGCTTTCCAGTGCAGTTTTTAAATGAAACATTCATCAAATGTTCCCCATAATGGTCACTGTAATTCTCAGTTATATTTGGTAAGATTTTGCTAGTTCTCTGGATATCTACAGCTTTGGAGAGACACAAAATAAGCAGGTGTGTCAGAAAGCACTGTGCTCAATTCTTTGAAGCTCAAGGATTCCAGTTTTTGAGCTAAACTTTGTGTCTCTTGGAGCCAAAATTAATACCTATGAGGAATGTGCTGCTGAGTTGGAAATTTCATGGTGTTTTACAGTGTATGTCACTGCACAGGAATTTTCTTGAGATTGACCAGTGACCTGGTGTCAACCTGACTTATCCTGTGGCCAACTAGCCCTAACACAGGAGCCTCAGAGTTAAACGGTGAGTGCACAACAAGCAGGTTTCAAGTGCTCCATCTCTCCCACCAATCTCAGAGAT
>NW_011441284.1:0-1148 GCF_000754665.1 Bison bison bison | reverse complement strand
TCCTTATACCTGCTCTGCATTTCTCAACCTCTGTACATTATTCCTGCTCTCATTTCTGGAAGGCCTTCCCTATGCTTGATTTCCATCAACATCCTTCACTGAGCATCTCAAAGGATTCACAACCTTGAAATCCCTTGATTCCTCATAGACGGGTGCTCTTAAATATTGTTCCCTCTGCCGCCTCTGATAAGCTCATGTCTTGTCCCCAGAGTAGGAAGAATCCTGATGATCTGGGACTCAGTATTGCCATGATCCCACTCAACCACACCTACATCTTATAACTCGACCCGATTTTACTCCCAAGAATCTGTCTGTGCAGCCCCTTCATGGTCTACCACATGCCTGTCTCACAGCCTTGTGTCTGAGTCCTGCTGGGTGTCCTCTCAGGTTCACTGGCTCCTCGACGAACAGAACTGCTTTACTCCTGGCAAAACCTACTCTACTCTTGAAGACATTCTTCCCAGAGAATCCTCCTCCTGAATGACAGTCTGATGGCTGGTGCCTTGTTCTCTGCTGACAGATTTTCAGATGCTCCTTGCCTGCCTGGATCTCTAACTATAACTTACACCTATTAGTCCCTCTGACAACCTACTGGGACACCTCATCACCCCATGTCAGGCCTCTTTAACTCCAGATGCTACCCTGGGCATCTGTCTTCTCCTGCCAACTCTCCAGATGTATTGAATCTCTATCTCAGTCTATCGCTAGTCAAAGCCTTTTATAACTCATACGGGTGTAGCTTCAGAAACTGTTCTCTCGCACCTTGGTAGTGTCCCAAACAGAAGACCTCCATCATGCACCCTTCTTGCATCTTCCCAGTAGGTGACATCTCTCTCTCTTATCTGAGCTTCAGCAGCATATTCTCTACTCCATTCTAATAAACCTTCTACCTTATATTCTACCTTAAATGAGTTATTCACATGTGACTTACCCACCCTACCATACTGGCGAGGTCCTTGAAAGCAACTGCCACATTCCCCACTGCTGTATTAAATGAAATAAATATGCAGCAGAAATTTCATGAATTGAATCGTATCTGGCTATGGATTTGTATTATAGATACAAATAATAGATTTTTATCTATAGAGCTTTTTTTGACAGAGCTTTTTTTTTTCTTTTTTCACTCTTTTTTTTTTTTCACTTTTTCT
>NW_011441283.1:0-1148 GCF_000754665.1 Bison bison bison | reverse complement strand
CCTAACCTCTCACTGTCCTGAAAGAGGCAATTGGGACTGAGTCTCCAGGAAGCAGGCCAGGACCACCAGCTCCTCATCCAGGATGCAGAGGCCCCCTTCCAATGGGGAGCAGCAGGTTGCCCAGCACAGCCAGTCATAAGCCCGGCTTCATTTCAGAAGATTCAGGTTCCAATTCAGTACTATTTGAGCCTCAAAATAACCCCTCCCATCTTCCTGATTATTTCTTAAATGCTGTTCTTAACAGTAATGATGGCACCTGTGGGGGAGGAACAAGAAGGGATCTAGGCTGAGAGTTGGTTTCATGTCACCTAAAAGGATTATTATATACCATCAGAAAGATAATTCCCCTCCTAGTGGGGGAGGATGGATTAGGCCTTTACTTCAGATGGTACTTTATGAAAAGATTATTTAAAGATTATAAGACAAAACGGATACATTTAACAACATCTGCTAGGGTTGGGTTTTCGGACTGCTTGAGAAACAATTGTTATTTATGCAATTAGTAGATTCCTTGCTTTGGTGCTAATCTAGAGGCTGCAAGCACACAAATGTCCATACACTCTGGTTGTGGAGTCTTCTTCCCCTTCTCCTCCCATCTTTGGGAATGACATAAAAATGCCACCACTTCCATGAAGCACTCCTTGATTTCTCCATCCACAAGTGGCCACTCTTGCCTCCTGACTCCCTCCCATCTTCAAAGGTTTCATCACAAGCTGTTTTGTGCAGGACCTCTTTCTGCCTGTGCCTTCTCCTCCTGGCCCTGAAACATCTCACACACATTACTGCTCGGAGCCCACAAGGCTGCGCATACAACAGGCAGTGAGAAATGTAAACACTTCTCTGTGCTCTTGTCTCAGCTGTCCACCCAGGCAGTGCAGGAAAGGAGGGTCTTGGGGGCTTCTAGGGCTCAGGAAGGCAGCGGCGTTGCTTGGGGTGGGGTTCACAGATCTGATCTCACCATGTTGCTGTTATCCACAGGGCCATAGGGATGAAGAACTCATGGTGTGGTCCGCCATCCTGAGGGGCCTCTCTCTAGGAGGCACTGATATCCAGAGAAGTTTGGCCCCAGATTCCCATAATTTATGGTGGGGCATTTTAAGGAAGGGCTTCCTAGGTGGGGTTAGTGATTTAAAAAAAAAAAAACACCT
>NW_011441282.1:0-1148 GCF_000754665.1 Bison bison bison | reverse complement strand
TTTTTTAAAAAACATATCATTTTGCCTTTAGTAATTTTTATATTCATGAAGTTTAACCCTTAGTTGGTGCTTGACAATCCAGTCTTTGCTTGACCTTAGGTTTCATGAGCTGAGTGCCTACCTTCTCCAGAAAGGAAATTGCACCAATATTTGTTCCAGTTAAATAGCAACTTAGCTTGTCTTGCATTGATGTCAATAAATAACAGCACTCAAAAGAAAGAAAGAAAGAAAGACTTTTCAGCAAAACTTAACATTTGGGGAGAAAGGAGAAAAATATATATTAATCTCCTTTTGTTGCTAATTTATGATAGACCTCCCAGAAAGGCTCTATTACAAAATCAAAGTAGGTTACAGCTTTGAGAAGCTGAAAGTGGAATCTTACTTCTAGAGAATGAGTTCTTCTCTTGCTCAAATAATGTTATGAAAACAGAAAGGCCACAGAGCATATCCTACTTCTTTTTTGCCACATTGTCTGATAATGTTATAAATAAATTACTTATCTCATGAAACATTAAACATGTAGGAATGTCTGAATTTGCCAATGATAAGATACTACCCTGGAGAGTTGGAAAGTTTAAAAGGATTAAGCCTATCTCCATAAATATAAGAAGATTTGGGGCTTTAATGATAAATAATTAGTATGTTATCTGAAAGCAGTTATCTGAAATTAGTAGTTATCAGAAAGTGTTATCTGAAATAATAATATGAAAGTTTAAGAGAAAAAAATTGTTGGTGACAAGAGAAAAGTCTTTATAAATATCACCCACTCAAGATTTCTTACAGATTAAGAGATGTTAAGCCTCAATATGTCAAATATCATATCTGTTTAACCTGTTATTTTACCAAGCAAAGGCCAAGATGAGTTGAATATGTGTGTGTGCATGCCAAGTCTCTTCAGTAGTGTCCAACTCTTTGTGACCCTATGAATTTTAGCCCGCCAGGCAACTCTTGTCCATGGGATTCTCCAGGCAGGAATACTGGAGTGAGTTGCCATGCCTCCTCCAGTGGTTCTTCCTAACCCAGAAACCTGCATCTCTTACATCTCCTGTACTAGCGCCACCTGGGGAACCCTGAGTTTAATATCAGTTCAGTTCAGTCACTCAGTCGTGTCCGACTCTTTGCAACCCCATGAATCGCAGCACACCAGG
>NW_011441281.1:0-1148 GCF_000754665.1 Bison bison bison | reverse complement strand
CAGGAGGACTAGATGATCCAGTGGAGGAGATAGATTACCGCCAGCTCATCAAAATAAAAGCATACGCAAATAAGAGCTCTAACAAATGCATACAGAAAACACTACAGTGAAGAGAGGAAGAAAAATGACCTCCTACTGGGAAATCAGTGAAAGATTTATAAAGCAGCAACGCTGTTCTGGCTCCGGGATAAGAAAATTGTTGGCGGTCAAAGCCAGGGAATAGACTGAAAGAATTGCCGTTGAGCAAGTGCATGCAATTGCTTAATGTGTTTGCAGATCAGCACATGTAACTCCCATCTCGCATGTGGGACCACCTAAGCACAGAAGGGTTTGATCAGCTCTCCTAACGTTGTAGCCCCTGGGAACACGAGAAGTGATTTGCTTCTCAACCTGACATTCTTCTCACAAGTTTGATTAGGTCCTGAAAAGCCTGACCTGTCCTCATTCAGGGCTCATCTATGGAACTTCGGATGTCTCCTCCACTCCTTCTCAAAGGAGCCTGTCTTCCCTCAGCAGGGAGACAGCAGCTCACAATTCTTTGCAGACAGTATCCATGTCCCATCTGTTCACATTAAGAAGGGAAAGGAATCTGCACCTACCTCTGCTCCTACTTATCCCTACTGCCAGGATCCCACAGAGCAAATGGCCTTGTTATGTGGTAGCAAGAGGCAATAAAAATACCTTGTGTTTGGCACTTAGAGTACTTTACAACTAAAGAAAACTCCAAGTAATTGTTAAAATATATATCATGTTTAACAATGCTGCCTTTCATCCCTGAGTCGGCCAGTGGGAGAAAACACTGGACTGGAAGTAAGGAGACTTGGGTTCTGGCCACAGCTGTGCAATGTCACCTTCCTCAAGCACTTCTGCTGGCCTACCGTGTCTGTCTTTTAAAAAAGGGGAGAAAAAGGAAAAAAGATGGAGCAAAACCCCTGGGCTTTTACATTTGGGTTAATTTTCTAGAGGAAGGAATTACAAGGGCATCAGTATACAAATTTGGTTCTACTTCAGATATCCTTGGTAGGCTCAGAACAACTGATCATTCTTTTCGAAAGAAAAGTCGTTTTATGTTTTTGTCCTAATGACCCTTTGAGGAAAAATGGTTAGGGTTTGGGGAACAGAGATAAAGAAAGCTGTGTTTGAGGGAT
>NW_011441280.1:0-1148 GCF_000754665.1 Bison bison bison | reverse complement strand
TGTGTGTGTGTGTGTGTGTGTGTGTATTCAAAAAGTATTCTGATACACAACCTGAACTGGATTGATCATGTCTAGAATACTTGGAACCTTTTACTTTGAGTCTAGAGGCTCAGGTAAATGGTTCATCCAATGAATGAAAATAACAGTAAGGAAATAGCTTTCTAGTATGTGGACAGTTACTGTCTTTGAGGGCTTAAGTGTCCAAAGGTATCCTGAAAATTTAAAAGAATGCCCAAAGAACCTGATAATATGCTTCTCTGATTTCCAAGGCAATTGTTTCCCTCCATATATATTTTTTATTTCCCTCATCCCCTCCTCCTCCTCCACTTTGTCCTACTTCTTCTCCTTCAGTTTATTTTTCTCTCACTTAATAAGAGTCATACATCCTAAGTCTGGTTACTTTTGACTATCCTGTGAAATATAAACAGCAAATGTAAAAGAGTATAATGACAAAAATGCAGGACTCCAATGTAAAAATCAGTTCAAATGAGCTCTTTCCCCTCACCAAAGGAGGAAAACAGTTTTTAAAACAGGAAGTGATTATGTAGAGAAGCAAGAGTAAAATAAGGTAATGAGAAGAAAAAGGACATACAAAGGGTGGCAAGTCCAGTTAGGGAAACTGGGAAAGCCTTCTTGAATTTTGGTTCATTGACTCACAATGTGGCTCTTGCCCTCTCTTAGCCATTTCTCCTCTCTGGATAGGATTACAACATCTACAAATCTTTCACTTCAGTAGAAACAGGGCAGGAAGTTTTTAGGCATGGAAATTGGATGGGTACAGCCAGGACACCTGAAGTTTTAGAAAATCTATGGGAAAACCATCTCAGAGTGATGCTTCTGCGTCACTGACATCAGGGTGCTTAACTATCATTTATTTTCCTACAGTTGTTCCTCTGGGCTGAGCCTGTAACAGACCTTTGATTCCTGCCTTAACACAAGTTGTAATTGGTTCAGCAATGGATGAAGCCAGCAGATAGGGTGGGCCTGTGCACTTTCTTAGTGCTCTTAGGAAATAAGTGTCTGGACCACAAAAGCAGCATCCTGCCTGGCTGGAGTCTGTGAAGGGTGGGGTGACCCATGAAAGCATCCCAGAGGGGAAGAGGCAGCTAACTGGAGACAGAAGATGATGCAGATGGAAAGCAGGCTGG
>NW_011441279.1:0-1149 GCF_000754665.1 Bison bison bison | reverse complement strand
TCCTTTGTGGCTCAAACTCTTGTTTCTTAGAGTTACATGTATAGATTTTAAATTGCTTCTTCATGCCTCACCCCCCCCCACCCCCTATTTAACTCTATTTGCTGGTAGGATAACAATTCAGATGACTGAGAATTCCTGCTTGCTTAATCTGTACTGATGCTTTATTGATTCAATATTAGATATTTCAGAATCTGGTGGTTGGGCTGAAGAACAAGCTTTGAGCTCGCAAAGAAGGTGAAAATGATTCACATTTTATCCAAACACTTTTAACCATTTAATAAACTTACTAAACAAGAGGGGAGATGTATATTTCTGTGGCTTCGAGTCTCTGTCACGATAGCCCAGGTAACTTGTAGCTCATTTTTGACTCAGAGGCCCAGTGTAATAGCACCTCAGACATTTGTCCTGCCAGAAGGTAAGGAGTGCCCATCGTGAGCTGGATTCTGTGCTAAGTGCTTGAAGTGCAGTCGAGGTGTCAGTGCCCTTGAGGGGCCCAGCCCAGTGAGGAACACACAATGGTATTAACGAGTACATTAACAAACACCACAGATACTCAGAGAGCGGTAGACAGAGCACTTTCATATGGAGTTTCTTAACGAAACTTAATTCTTCTTTATTGTAAACCTGTGATTTGCCAAGCCCTGGGGATTTTATGTAAGCAGAACAGGCAGATCCCTGCCCTCAGGGAGGCTCCAGCTAGTGACGGGTCAGACTGACACCAGCACACAGGTAACGTACAGACTGCGGTGAAGTAAAGCATACTCCTGGGCTTACAAACCATGCAGGAGGTTCCAGTATTTCCATTTTGTAGATGAGGAAACCAAGTCCTCAAGAGGGGAAATAATTTGCCCGTGATCACACTCATACTAAGTGGCAGAGCAGGGACTGAGCCCAAGTTTTTGAAATTTAAATCTAGTATTCTTTCCTTTGGAAACAGTTGCTTGAAGTAACACAGCCTCTCATTCTGTGCTATATTAAGTTTTCCCATCTGTCATTTTTATTAGTTGTCATTGATCTGTAATATTTCTCACACAGAACCATTATACAATATTTCACACTTCTTTTTTTCGGGTTTTTTTTTTTTTTTTAAACTATATCTGGAGTAGTGCCCCTTATAATCAAGTCCAACTTTTTAACCCACCAATTAAG
>NW_011441278.1:0-1149 GCF_000754665.1 Bison bison bison | reverse complement strand
CACACACACACACTACATACCACATACACACAGTATGAGTAAGTGAGGAAATCTGAATATCAATGGATTCCATCAACATCTGGTTGTGATATTATTGTATAGTTTTGCAAAATGTCACCATTGGGGAAAACTGAGCAAAGTGAGTGAGGGCTTTCTCTGTATTGCTTCTTACAACTGCATGTGAATCTACAATTATCTCAAGAAAAATTTCAACTGAAACAAAAAAGCCCACAGTAACTCCAGGGCCCCCAGGTTGCAGCCTGAACCCCTTGATACAGCTGAAAGGGGCCTCTCAAGGGCATTTTCAGCCTGCCTATCTCCCAACCATGCTCTCTCCTCCCCACCAAAGGCCTTACTAGCTGTTCTGCATCCCTATTTCATGCCCCAGGGCCTTTGCACATGCCATTTCCTTGCCTATCTGCCCAGCAACACCTTGTTCTTTGAGATCTCACTCAACTATCACAATCCACACCCTACACAGTGCCTGCACACAGCAGATGCTCAATAATTGCCAGCAGGAAGAGAGCTCTCTCTTCTCTCCTCACCTTTTTCTCTGATTTCCCCCTCTTCTAACCCTACTCTTCCTGTTAAAGAATTCACCAATAAGGTATAAAATGAAACACATTTATAAACACTGTTTTGTCTGGTTGTGAAAATAATGAAAACTCCTAGTGGAACATTCAGAAAATATAAGAAAGTATAATGAAAAAAACATTCATCCTGATGTCCTATCACTTGTAGACAAACATTTAACATTTTGGACTATTTCCTTCATGATACCTCTAAAATCAAATTATTAATAGAGTTTTTGTATCTAGATTTTTTTTTAAACTATATTATTTGGGGCACATTTTCCATGTCCTTTTAAACAGCTTTAGACTATTCTAGGCTCTAAAATGACCATGGTCCATAGTGTCATTTCTTAGTCTTAGACATCAAGGTGCTTACAACTGTTACCAATGTAAATCACACCAAGATAATCGTGAGCAGCTATTACGTGGTTCCTGATAATTGTTATGAATGAGACAGCTGACGCTCAGAGAGGCTAGGTGATTTCCTCAGAGTCACAGACAGAGGTGATAAGCGATCAGGTTGGGATCTCTAAAGGGTACCTGATCGCTTATCACCTCTGTCTGACTCTGAGGAAAT
>NW_011441277.1:0-1149 GCF_000754665.1 Bison bison bison | reverse complement strand
GGTGTGTGTGTGTGTGTGCGTGCGTGCGGGGGTGGGGGGTCAGGTGAGCACAGAGAGGGCATCCACTTACCAGAGGCCAGGCTGCTGGAATTTGAACACTGACCACCTGGACTGTGGGTGACCCCTCACTGGTTCATACCAGTTTGGCCTTCCAGCAATGATAGGCTGGTCCCTTTTTACAAGAACCATGGGTTGCTTTTGTAAACAGGAATAAAAAGGAGCGAAAGCCCAGTAAAGATAATTTCTAAGAATGGCTCATTATGAGCTGACATTGCTTACCAGGTGTATGAGTGGGTTTCATGCAAATATACGCCCAACATTCACTCTGGTGAACCCCTGGGTGTGGAAGAAAGGGTGGGAGGGGGCAACACATGCCCTTTAGACCCTTGAGTCCTGTTTCCAGGTCCCAGGGCTCCTAATGGATGACTCATTGAATGAGCCAGCCCTCACCTACTGCAGAAACTGCCCGGGGTATCTGGGATGAGCCCAGGAAGGATTCTGAGGCTGGACATAGGCCCCTGATTAAATGCCAGCCCTGCCCCCGGATAAGCCACAAAGGGCATCTCTGGGCTCATTTCTTCAATGGGAAAACTGAGGCTGGGGGAGGCAGGCCAAGCATCGCAGATCAAGGCTTCAACTCTTCCCATGATCCAGGGCTGATATGGAAACTGAACCCCTGGGAACCTTCTGAAGGACTCTCAAACTAGGTCAGGGCCCTTTTCCGGGCCTTGTTAATTTCTCGCATGCAACGATCAATAAATGTCATGAATGAGAACATAATCAAAGATAGAGTTAACATGCAGGTCTTGCAGGCAGCCTTTCCACCTGCATTGCGCACCTGCGCTGGGGTAGGGCTACGTTAGCGTCATTTCGTTTCCTAGGAGAACTGAAACACAGAGAGGTCAAGGAACTCATTCAAGGGAGGTTAAGTGGTAGCCCATTCCC
Source organism: Bison bison bison (assembly GCF_000754665.1). NCBI lineage: Eukaryota > Metazoa > Chordata > Mammalia > Artiodactyla > Bovidae > Bison > Bison bison. The sequence continues at coordinate 204 of NW_011441277.1, read as the reverse complement.
TGCCTTTAACCACCACCTGGTGGGATCTCCTTTAGTTTGTGATGTTGGTAGTGAGTTTCCCTATCATGGGGGTCAATCAAGCTGAACCAGATTCCCATCAGGTGGAGGGACCACAGTGCATCCTCCTGGGGTCATGGGGGCTGGAGGGCAAACTATTGTCCCACTCTGAGCCTCAGAGGCCATTGGCAGGAAAAGAAGACTCAG
>NW_011441276.1:0-1149 GCF_000754665.1 Bison bison bison | reverse complement strand
TGGCAGGAAAATATTTTCTGTCTCCCAGGCAGCAGTCGACGTGGGGCCAGTGGGCTTTGGAAATGACAGGCTTCCATCATCCAGCTATCCTCATCTGCATCATCACTAATGCCAAACAGATGGTGGGGCAAGCTGCTCTCCAAGCTCATGGTGAGCTTTCTGCTTATTCAGGAAGACCAAGGGGAACTTTTAGAATTAATATTATCTTTCTTAGGCAGAGCACCTGTTCAGAGCTAGGTACCACAGTCACCCTCATCCTCAGAGCATCCTGCCAAGGAAACACTCTATTTACGACAGGGTCACCTGGGCTCCAGGAACCTGCCTTGCTCGCATCACATAGTCAGAGATATCCCAGGAAAGTTCAGTGAATTCTGAGAGCAAGGGTGAGGGCAAAAAAAGACAATAGTTATCATTTACCAGAATATATCTATTTCTCTGTAAGTGGAATGGAGTACCAAGAGGCAAAAGGAAGACTGTAGCTATGGATACTTAGGCCTAGGGCCTTTTTGAATAGTAGCTTCAGGTCTTGTAGTGGCTCACTCCTCCATCTGAAATTTTCATGCTGTCCTGGATCCTCTGGATCCTATGGAGTCTTGGAGGAAGGAGTGGATTCACAGGGATGGGCTGGAATGTGGGTCTTCAGATTCCTGTAACATATCAGTAGAAACAGGTTTAATCCTGGACAGATGAACCCAGCTGGTGAACCCCTGGGGTTTGACTACCATAGGGGTTGCTCAGCAGGACTTGGGAAGAACCCTTCCATTTTGGGAGTAGCTGGTCACCAGGGGACTCATTGTTCAAGGTCTTTTAAAGTACCCACTTTTCAGAGTTTACAACATAGCCACTGGAACTGTTATCTGGAGAGGGCTGTACTCTGTTGCCATATTCCTATTTTTTTTAATTTCAGTTCTTATTTTTGGCTGTACTGGGTCTTCACTGCTGCATGGGCTTTTCCCTAGTTGCATTGCACAGGCTTCTTATTACAGTGACTTCTCCTGTTGCAGAGCAGGGGCTCTAAGGTACAAGGGCTTCAGCAGTTGCAGCTCCCAGGCTCTAGAGCACAGGGGTGCGTGGGCTTAGTTGCTCCATGGCATGTGGGATCTTCCTAGATCAGGGATCAAAACAGTGTCTCCTGCATTGACAGGAAGA
>NW_011441275.1:0-1150 GCF_000754665.1 Bison bison bison | reverse complement strand
TTCCAAATTGGAAAGTAAGAAGTAAAAGTATCTCTATTCGTACATGGCATAAATATATGTAGAAAATCTTTAAAAACCTATTAGAGATAATAAATGAATTCAACAAATTTGTAAACAAGTAGATCAACATACATTGTATCAGTTATATTTATAAATCTGCAATAAACAATGTGAAAGTAAAATTAATGGAAAAATTTGATTTAAATAGCACCAAATAGGATAAAATTTAATCCCTGAAATTTAATCCAGGAAGTACAAGACTGAATATTGCTTAATATTGCTTAAAGAAAGTATAGAAGACCTAAATAAAGACATGCATTGAGAGCCTTAATATTGTTTAAGTGTCAGTACTACCCAAAGTGATCTATAGATTTAATGTAATTGCTCTGAAAATCCCAACTATAATTTTTTTTGCATAAATGGAAACACCAGTCTTGGAATTCACATGAAATCACAAAAGACTCCCAAATAGGAAAAATAACCTAGAAAAAAAATTTGGAGGATACTCACTTCCCATTTTCAAAACTTACAATAAAGCTACAGTAATCAGAATAGTGTGGTACTGGAATAAAAATAGATACATTATCAATAGAATGGAATTTACAGTCTGAGATAATCCCATACACTGACTGTCAGTTGATTTTTGACAAATGTGACAGACCATTCAATTCAGAAAAACATTCTCTTCAAGAAATGATGCCACGTGTAAAAGAATAAAGCTGAACCCCTTGGCTTACAGTATACACAACAATCAACTCAAAATGGATCACCAACTGAAATGTATGAGCTAAAACTGTAAAATTCTCAGAAGAAAATGTGGAAAATTCTTCATGACATTGACTTGGGCAGAAGCACAGCAACAAAAGGAAAAAAAAGAAATTGACTCATCAAAATTAAAAATTGTGCATTAAAGGCCACTGTAACAAAAGTGAAAACACATTTCATAGAGTGGGAGAAATAATATGCAAATTATAGATCTAGTAAGGGTTTAGTTTTCCGAATATATTTTTAAAAAACCTTTAAAATTCAATGCAAAAAGACAAACAACCTAACTTTTTATATGGGCAAAGGACTGAAAAGACATTTCTCCAAATAAGATATACAGATGGCCAACAGGCACATTAAAAGATGTTCAGCATCCTTTGTCACT
>NW_011441274.1:0-1150 GCF_000754665.1 Bison bison bison | reverse complement strand
CTGCCATAACAAAACAGTGTAGACTGGGGCGTTTAAACAACAGAAACTTATTTTCTCGTGGTTCCAAATGCTGGAAATCCAAGATCAAGATGTTGGCCAGTTCAGTTTCTAGTGAGGACTCTCCCATCTTGCAGACAGCTCCCTTCTTTCTGTGTCCTGACATGGGGAAGTGAGGGGAGGGGCGTGTAGAGGGGGAGAGAGCTCCGTGTCTCTTTTTATAAGGGCACTAATCCCATCAGACAAGGGCCCAGCCTCATGATCTGATTAATCCCAAATCCTCATTTCCAATTACCATCACCTTGGGGGTTCGAGTTTCAACATGTGAATTTCCAGAGAACACAAACATTCAGTCCTTAGTAGCTCCCTTCTTCTTGTCACTGACTTTTCCTCGGGGTCAGGAGCCCCTTGCAAGCCCCAGGAACTGTAGTGAAGAGCAGGGCTGAAACTGTTGTAAAATAGAAGTGCCACGTCCTTTTAGAGAAGAGGTATTGGGAAAGAAGAGCTGCTCACGGAGCTTCACTGATGGGGCTGGTCTCTTTTCTCTTATGAATATGCCCAAGGAAAGTGGTTATAGCCCAGGGACCAGCCTCAGGTGCTGCAAAGGAGCCATGTAGAGGAAGGGACCCAGAGACTCACACACCACTCTTGGGTTCCCTTTGGTGGAGAAAAGCAGTTTGGGGTGGGTAAGTCTCATAATACCTCATGACATCACTGCATTTAGTAGCAACCAGCATGAAACAAACAAACTTTTCCGAAAGCTGAATGATAGCCCAGAATTTATCCCCTTCAGTGCTTCCACCACCACCTTCGACTGTAGTTCATTTGAGGCAGTGTGAGAGTCATCTGGAGGTACGATGCTACTGTCTTTCTAGTTGGCATCAGGCAGCCAGATCCCCTGACTCAACAGCAGTTATGGCCACTTGGGGAAAGTGCCTTGGGTGCCATCTCTAAGAGGAGAGCTACAGACCTCACTGGGTTTTTAAATAAATTTTTATTGGAGTATGGTTGCTTTACAATGTTGTGTTAGTTTCTGCTGCACAGCAAAGCGAACCAGCTATATGTATATACACTCCACCTAGGAGAAGGCAATGGCACCCCACTCCAGTACTCTTGCCTGGAAAATGCCATGGACGGAGAAGCCTGGTAGGCT
>NW_011441273.1:0-1150 GCF_000754665.1 Bison bison bison | reverse complement strand
CTGGGCTCCCATCCTATGGCATGGGCCCCAGCTCCAGGGAGCTCGGCCAAGGATGAGCTTTCCCAAAGAAGTCACACAGCATCCCAAAGATGCCACCCAGCTCCTATTTCCAGAAGGGCTGGAATAAGGGGTGAGGTAATGTTAGGGGACACTGGACATGATACCAGGGGTCTTGGGCACACACCCACTCACAACCTAGGGCTTTGTGCAAACTACAATCCTCAAACTTTCCTACACAAGTGAGGGGAGGAACTGGGTACCTTGGGAGGCTTACAAATGGAATCTAAAGGAAGATGCTGTATTTAAGTTTTTCATGGATATTTGTATTACAGTGCAGTGCTTTTCCTCAATCCTTAAGTAGATCTGTATGCAAACAGAACAAAAAACCAAATGCTAAGATTTTAACAACAGGCAAACCATGTATCGGTGGTCCTCGTGCTACTTTTATTTTCACAACTTTTTGTTAAATTTGAAATTGTTTCCAAATGTAAAAGACAAAAGAAAACCTCTGATTAAGACTGGGGTATATAATTCCATTTCATCTATACCCAGAAAAGGAAGAAACAGAAAAAGCCGAAGAGGAAAGTGGCAGAGAAAGAGAACAGGCCAGAAAAGGGAAGAGAGAAATGGATACAGAGGAAGAAAGGCCCGGAAGGTGGTCGGGGAGACCAGGTGGCTCACCCCACTGGACTGCAGGGTCTTGATTATTTCCACTGCTGCTGGATAGGCTCACTCGCTGGTTACCTCCAAGCCCAGCCCTGAACCCATCCCATCTAGCTTTAAATCTCAGATGCCCACATGAAAAGTCAGACTCCCCAGTAACCCTGTGCCCAGCGAGGGGACCAGAACAGCACTGCTCATGGCCAGTGATGGGGTCAAGAACATCTGGGTGGCTCAGCCACCACTGCACCCATGTGGACACTCTTTGACATGGACAACTGACCTGAAGTGCTGTTCACAGGCAGCTACAAGTCGAGCGTCCCAGCCTGGTCTCTCTCCCCTCTCCCCACGGCCCCTTCCAGGCAGGTGCTCTGAGGCCCCAGCTGCAGTGAGCACTAGCCCTCCTGGGAACTGGGAGCCTGGCATCTAGACACGTGCTGGCAGGCTGAACTCTCAGGCCCGTGAGAATCCTTCTGGTTCAGAGGCAGCT
>NW_011441272.1:0-1150 GCF_000754665.1 Bison bison bison | reverse complement strand
TTTTTCTTTTTTTATTTCCTTTTTTTTTTTTTTTGGCCACACCACAGGGCATGGGGGATCTTACTTCCCCAACCAGGAATCCAACCCATGCCCCCTACATTGGAAGCTCAGAATCTTAACCATTGGATCACCAGGGAAGTCCCTGAAGTCTTGATTTTTTGTAATTGAGTTCTACATATCATATGAGCAGGGGTTCAACTTTTCCCTACATAGATAACCATTTCTTTCAGCTCCCTTTCCACTTACCTACCACATAAAACTATTCACTCTGTCTTTAGAAATGTCCTGGCTATCTTTGGACCTTTACTTTTCCGTGTACACTTTGGAATAATCTTAACAAGTTCTATGGAAAACCATACTGAGATATTGATTGAAATGGCATCAACTGTAGATCAGTTTGGGGAAGACTGACATTTTAGAATAATATGCCTTTCTATCCATAAGTGTGATATATCCCTCTACTTATTTAGGTCTTTTAAAGTATGTTCTAATAAAGATTTATTATTCTGTCTTAGAAGTCTTTTAATATTTTCTCTTTAATTACATTTTCTAGCTGTTTACTGCTGGGGTATAAAAATGCAACTGACCTTTTGTATATTAATCTTATATATTTCCATTTTGTTAAACTCTTCTATTGTTTCTAATGATTTATCTGTAGATTCTTTTGGGATTTCTATATTATTATTTATAAATAATAAAAGCTTTATTTCTTTTTTTCCAATCATTATGCCTTTAATTTATTTTTCTCACATTATTACATTGACTAAAACCTCACATACAATATTGATTAAAAATAATGATAGTGGGCATTCTTATCTCGTTTCTGAGTTTAAAGGGAATACTTTTAAAGTATCCCTTCAGAATCATGTTTGCTCTGTTATTATTTTTGTTAATATTTATTTATTTGGCTGTGCTGGGTCTTAGTTTTGGCACATGGGATCTTTAGTTGCAGTGTGTGAACTCTTAGTTGCAGTACATTGGATCTAGTTCCTGACCAGGAATTGAACCAGGGACCCTGCATTGGGTGTGCAGAGTCTTAGCCACTGGACCACCAGGAAAGTCCCATTTTTTAAAAATAGACAGCATTGGAGAAGGAAATGGCAACCCACTTCAGTGTTCTTGCCTGGAGAATCCCAGGGACGGGGGAGCC
>NW_011441271.1:0-1149 GCF_000754665.1 Bison bison bison | reverse complement strand
CTCTTTTACTTTTCTAGTACAGAATACTGCTTTATTTACTCATTTAAACATTTGCTTACTAAATGTTATGGTGTGTGGCAGAGCATAAAAATGAATGTATTTTTGTTCTGCTTCCAAGGATTTATATTCTAGTACAGCATTTCTTAAATGGATGATAGAGAATCAATATAGTAAATTGTGACCAATATTTCTTAAAAAAATACAATCAAATAGAAAATGTCAGTGTGTTGTATGTGGTAAGGGTAAAAGTGTTATTTCATTTTGTTTCAGTTATATATGCAAGCATGTCATGGTTCTCTTATAAAAATGTATTTCTTATTGTGGGATAGCATCAAAAGTTTGAAAACTGGTCTAGTGCCTGAATAATAATGGTGAATAATCAGAAGTAGCAAGTAAGTTCTATATGTCTGAGCCACCAGGGAAGCCCAAGTTCTGTAATAGGACTCTAAATAGGATGCTGAGGAAGCATGATTGGAAAAATTAAATAATTCAAGGAAGGCTGCTAGAGAGAGAACTTAGGGTGGAGAGCCTGAAATACATCTTAAGACATAAAGGAATAAAGAGAACACTGGATATTCAGGAAGCTTGGGTGGTATGAAATAGGTGCAGACAGAAGCCAAATTTTGTATGGAATTGTCAGCCACCATGCTAAAGATTTTAGATTTTATTAGGCCCGTGGTTTTTCTGAAGTCTCATGGCATTCTTTTGCTAAAGAACAGATAGATTAATATATTTGATTCTATCATATAATCTAGAAACAATTTTAGGAACAGAAAATTTGACCATGTAACAGGTATATAGTATAAAATGGTGTGAGCACAACTGTTGATCACAACCAAAAAATGGTGAAGCAGTTTTGAGGTGACTATCAAACGTTCCTTTTCTATTTTTTCTTGCATTTTTGCTATTGCCAGCAGACTAATGGAAGCAGGTGCTAAAGTTTGAAGAAAACGTTGTGAGAAAATTGTTCGTTGTTTCCTTTGAATTTGAAGACAACCATAATTCAATTTTGAGGACAGTAGGGGCCCTTTATTGGAATGTTAGTATCATTTCTGTAAGCCAAAGTTTGCAACCTTTACCTCCAGCTGTGTTTTGTTGGGCTTGAAATATTAAAAAAAAAAAAAAAAAAAAAACACCTTTTTCCCGCCT
>NW_011441270.1:0-1151 GCF_000754665.1 Bison bison bison | reverse complement strand
GGTATGTGTATATATATCCATGTACACACACACACACACACACACACACTCACTCAGGCCTCTCGCCATCCAACCACACATACCAGGATGGGTTCCTCTGGAACATCTCAGTAGTGATCACTGGCTTGTCTAAGACCAGCTCTGAAAGAGATACATGAATAAGTACATCATCAAATAATTGTTATTGTCAGGACAGCAAATTTCCACAGTGCCTGCAGAAAAATGAAAGTAGAACTCAGAAACCAAACAGATGTCTTAAAAGCCAGTGGAAGTCAGCCCGTTTCCTCCTGTCTCTGATGTTCCCTTGTGCTATTCCACACCCTAGGAGCCCAGGAATGACTCTGGCCCCCATGGAGCTGTCAGGGCACCCTAATTCGATTCATCAGGGCTCCTAATGGCTCCTGGCACCAGAGTACAGACCATACTGCTGAGATTCCAGGAGGCCGGCAGCCCGGCCACACCTGGCAAAGTGGAGTTGATGAGAACTCACATCAAATTTGCATATATTTGCACAGCATGTCAGAAATACTTCTAATCTCAAATAGACGGGACCAGTGGAGAGAAGGCAAAAAAGGTTTGTTAGAGAGGATGACTGAGCCTGGCAAAGATCCAAAGTCTACTCCCTAGATGACATCTGCCCTTCTGTTTTAATTGCTTTGCTGATAATCACTAATAAAATGACCACTGGGTTATTTTTCAGGATACTGCCTTTGTTTTATGGTAACCCATTTTTTTCTTTCCTCTTTTTTTTTTCTTCCTGTATCCTGCAGCAGCAAAGGGAGTTCTGATTACACAGATTTTCCTGCTGGAGACTAATACATATCTTCGTATGCCCGGGTAAATAACAAGTAATTATGGGCTCCGTACAGGAAATTTACAACCCTGGACTCTGACATGAACCTGTCCAGTGGGAGAGATGGGTAGGCATGCTGAGCCAGGCTTTAACCCTTCTTTTCTGAAATGAAGTGACATAAACCAGAATGTTTCACTGCAAGGGAAAGAGACAGGCAAAACGGCATCAGGACGCCATCTGTGCCTTCACAGAGCACTAATGGGGAATAATTACATTGCTTGCACTGCCCAATGGCTGAGAGTCTCTGCAAGCTAGTCCAGTTTCCCAGGCTTTCCCGACGGCTGTTGTCTGGCAGAGG
>NW_011441269.1:0-1151 GCF_000754665.1 Bison bison bison | reverse complement strand
GAAAAGACCCTGATGCTGGGAAAGATTGAAGGCAGGAGGAGAAGGGGATGACAGAGGATGAGATGTTTAATAGTGTCACTGACTCAATGGACATGAATTTGAGTGAGCTCTGGGAGACAGTGGAGGACAGAGGAGCCTGGTATGCTCCAGTACATGGGGTTCCAAAGAGTCAGACACAACAGCAACCAAGCAACAACAACAAAAATTCTCTTGGGAAGCAGACTCCCACATCTTCCTCTGAAATGATTGTGTGGGAGGGATTCCCCCTCCATGAGAGGTACCAGGGACGAGTTGCCTTTCCAGCCCAGCATTAAGTCAGTATCCAGGGAGAAAAGGCTGTGACATCATGGGCCCAGTGCTTTGTGTTCCTGGGAAGAAAGATCCCAAGTGGAGGCTGCCAGAACTATTATCAGCTGCTTGCATATCCATTTGCCCATCCACCACTCACAAAGTGCTCTATTTATTTGCACACACTCTGTAATATAGCAGCGGAGGGAGAATTCATTAAGGCAAATTGTGAGGGTTGCTTTAAAAAAGAAATTTCATCTCTCTATTTTATGCAGTGCATAGTTCCCTGTTTAATGAGAACTCTGCAAGTCCATTTTCCTTAAGGGTTTAATAAAAGTATAATTTAAAAAATTAAGACAGATGGGGAAAGTGCCGAGGGAAGCCATTTCTTCCATTAACTCACAGAGTAGACCTTCTCAATGCTGCAAGATGGGTGGGGAGAGGAAAGACTCCAGAAGCTATCAAGAGCCCTTTCAGGTTACATAAAACTTGGGCCTGGGTTTATGTGGCTCAGGGATTCTCGCTGAACAGATAGGAATTAGATTTATCAGTTGAGTAATGGGACTGTTGCTATCTGGCAGATTAATTAGTGCTGATACTGGAGCTTTGCTTTTTCTTGGAATTTGAACTACGGAGCCCTGAGAAGTGGACATTTACATCTTTCACACTTTTTTTCTGAATTATCTTGGTTGCTTTTGGAGGGGAGGGGAGAATGGGGTGGTTGAGGGAGGGACAGCCTCGGGGCGTTGGGGACCCCTGTGCGGTTTTCATCTCCCTACATGCAGCGTTGTTGTCATTGTTCAGTTGCTAAGTCTTGTCTGACTCTTTGCAACCCCATGGACTGTAGCCCACCAGGCTCCTCT
>NW_011441268.1:0-1151 GCF_000754665.1 Bison bison bison | reverse complement strand
GTCTCCTCCCACTCCCCACATCTGAGCCACAGGTGAAGGCAGGGGGTGCCCAGCTCCTGGCTGCCACCCTCCCCATGCCTGTGCCACACAAGCCCATGCCCAAGCCTCCGAGCACACGTCCACAGCTCCGGGGTGGGTGTCAGGGATGGGACATCATTCCCTGTCCAGAAATGTTCAGGAAAACCAAGTTCTTGCAAACTTCCCAGCTCAGGCTCCCCTGCCTGGCTCACACCACCACCAGTACACAGGCCTCCCCGCCTCTTCTCTGGGCCTAAGCTTGCCCACCTGGCAGTGCAGATGATAATGCCCACTTGCGGGTGGTGTCCAGCGCATTTGTGGTGCCTGGCACTCGGTAGGCCTGTGATGAGTGGAGGTGGCATCTGGGATGTGGGTGAATGCCCGGGTGCTAGGCTGGACTTCGGCCCCCACGCTGCAGACCCCCTGTGCCCGATTGCATGCAGTCAACCAGGGGAGTTTACCAAAGGCTTGCTGGAGGTGGCCTGCACCCACCCAATCCAACAGGGCACCCTCTCCCCAAGTCAGAGAGGAGCCCACAGCTGCACGCACAGAGCCCCGTCCAGCAGGCTCTCTCCTGTTCACCGTCTAGGCCACATTCAGACTGCTCCTGCCTCCTGGAAGGCCCCTCCTCATATCTAACTCCACTGGGCAAAATCCTGCTGCTCTTCATGACTTATGCCCACCACCATCACCTCCTCCGGGGTTTCCTTGATCGTCAGCCAGAATTCTTCCTGCTTCCTGCCAGCACCCCCAGGGCTCTGAGAGGACCCTGGCTCTAACCCTGGACAACTCCTGAGGTTCACAGTGGTGTAGACAGGATGCTGCCCTGTGAACACAGCAAGCTTCAGGGCCTTCCCATGTGCTGTTCCCTCTTCCCCAAATGCTCAAGATTGAGGCATGGAAGTCTCCTTTGTGATTTTTCTTTTTTTTTTACCTCTTAGCTAAAACATCACCCTCCCAGGCCAGGGCAGGGGCTCTGTCTGTTGTGTTCAAAGCTGAACCCTTTGCAACTAGAACGGAGTCTGCAACAAGGTAGATACAGGGCCGCAGGGACGCTCCATTCCTGCAGGGTCCTGGGCTCCTGCTGGATCTGACCCTGCGGCCCTGTATCTACCTTGTTGCAGACTCCGTTC
>NW_011441267.1:0-1151 GCF_000754665.1 Bison bison bison | reverse complement strand
TGGGAGTTGGTGATGGACAGGGAGGCCTGGCGTGCTGCGATTCATGGGGTCGCAAAGAGTCGGACATGACTGAGCAACTGATCTGATCTGATCTGACCACCTAGATAATTATATGAGTATTTTGCCTTTGTCAATTTCATCAACAATAACAGTAAGTTCTCAAGTGTTACTCTGTATTTTGCATATATAAATCTTCCTTGTTAGTGATATTTTACATTATACTCATGTATTACTGGATTCATTTGCTGATTTCTTCTGATAATTTTTGCATCCATGTTTGAGAGAGGTTGGTTTCTAAATTACTCTCCCAATAATGTCCTTCTCAGGATTTGTTACCTAACATATGCTGGGTATACTAAATGCTTTTAGACACAGAGGTATTCTATCTCTTTTCAAACCTCTGAAAAACTGTACTAATCTTTGAAGGTTTAGAAGTATTGAATTCATTGCTTAAGTTATCTAAATCTGAGCTTTTCTTTATAATATTTTTAAAAGACTCTATATTCAAAAGATATAAGATCTTTCAAACATTATATCTATTTCTGTATACATTTGATAAATTATGTTTTTCAGAACACTTGATCATTTATTTTGTTATTGAATATATGTGATCACAAATTATTTCATAATACCTCTTTATAATTTAATCCTTTAAATAATATTGAGTAAAACTTACAGTGTCTGCACTATCAGTGTACAGTATGATGACCTTTGACAAATGTCTACACTCCTTTAGCCACCATTTGGATTTACAATATAAAACTTTTCTATCCACCACTTTATCTTTAAAATCAGTCTTCTTTATTCCTGGATTCAGGCAATCCTGGATCCGCTGTTATAATACACTAGATTTAGCTTACCTAGAATTTAAAATATTGCATCATTCAGTAATTACTCTTTTGTGTGATTGATTCACTCAGCACCATTTTTAGATTTACCTGGGCTGCTACATTTATAACAGTAGTTTATAATATCCCTTTGAATGGATACATTACAATGTGTTTATCCACTCAAATGGTGTGGGTCATTTGGATGGTTTCCAGTTTGTGGCTATATATTAAGCTGTTATAAACACTTATGCTGCTGCTGCTAAGTCACTTCAGTCGTGTCCGACTCTGCGCGACCCCATGGACGGCAGCCCACCAGGCTCC
>NW_011441266.1:0-1151 GCF_000754665.1 Bison bison bison | reverse complement strand
CAGGATTTCATTGAACATATATTGATTGATGGGTCCATTTAGACCTTAATAATCAAAGACTGTTATGTGTGTTACTATTTTTGAATGATGAATGATACAGATTGGCTATCGGTAGAGTTCAGTATGTTGCTTGAGTGAATCAGTGCAGTAACTCAGGAATACATTGGAGTCTTGTCATGAAATAATACAAATATCTTGAAAACGGCAATCAATATGTCTTTGAACATTAGACTACAGACAGAGAGCACAAATAACTGTAAACAATGAGAGTAGAAGACTAAACATCAAGACCCATTTACTTATCAAAATCACGTATCTGGGTCTTAGTTTTCTGAGAAGACAGACCTAGTTGTTCTGTATGGCACTTTTTCATAGAAAGGAGAAAGATAATGAAGATGTTTTGGGCTTGGAACTAATTAAAAGGTTTCACTTTAGCTAACATTAGTGGAAGAATGTGACTGAGAATATTTCTAGGTCTTTAATGGGTATGTGGTTTACCCTGATGGCTTGCTAATATACAAATCTTGAGTCAGTAAGTGTAGAATGTAGCACTGAGAGTTTCCATTTCTGTCAAACTCCTACATTATGCTGAGGATTATGTTAAAGGTTTGCCTTTTTAGTGTCTGTTTTATTGTCTGTTGTGCAAGCATTGAGTCACATTTTTTTATGTGTTTCAGGAAATTCTTAGAGTCCCAGAAAGTTTGGGAATCATAACACTAGAGAATTTAACCCATGTTTTTGACCTACTAATTACTAATCAGGAAAAATTGCTTTAAAAGCATTGAAACGTTTATTACCAGCATAGACACTAGGTAGTAACTGATCAAATTGTGTATGCTCTGAAAAAATATACTGAGCCTGCAGTTTTTTTGTTGTTGTTTCCTTTCAGGTCTAAGGAGAAAACTTAATTAAAGCTAGCAAAAAAAAATGTGAGAGGAAAACTGTCAGGAGAAGCAAAACAATAACACAACTGAAGCAAATATAAGTTGCTACAGCTTTTAAAAATGATTTTAGATTGTGATATTAAAACTTTTAATTAAACATTTGTGTTTGTGTGTATGTACATGTGTGTGCACACATGTACACACACACACACACACACACACACACAAACCCTCAAACCCAATGACTATTCTCAAGAATTTAAAATT
>NW_011441265.1:0-1152 GCF_000754665.1 Bison bison bison | reverse complement strand
AGGCAACCTCTGTGTATGTATGTATGTGTGTGTGTGTGTGTGTGTGTGTGTGTGTGCACGCTCAGTGTGTACAATCACACATGGGTATCGGGGGAATGGAAGCAACTTTAGAGTAAAGCAGTGCCTTTGTCTGAGAAGAGAACTCAAATAGAAGACAGGTTTGGCCCTGTGACTTGAATAATAGAACAAATGCTGGATCTCTAATTTTAAAGCTTTACCAAGGATGTCTACATTTTATTATTCAAGATATTCTAATCAATAATAAAATAGCATCCTGCCTAGGGCCAGCAGCCACTCAATGCCAGGCTGAGTCAGCACATTCTTGATCCTGATTGTATTTGAGTAATTTTGGTATCAGGAAAAAAGGAATCAAATCAAAGATAAAAGACAATAGGATAGCTTTCTTCTTCCTTCTTGATAACAGATTTGGATTCCCCGACAGTTGTACTAGATCTGCTCTGGCAGTCCTGTGCTCCTGCTGACATTTGAGAACTGTGTCCATCCTTGGAGGAGGAGCAGAAAGTAGCCCTCCTTCCTCCTCACTCATTTCCTGCCAGCCCTGCAAAGAGCTCTAGGAAAAGTAATTGTGCAATCCCTTACTCGGCTGTTTATTTCTTCCTTAGTGAAATAGACCTTTGTCTGTCTCCCTGTCCACGTCAACAGGAATAACAAACTGTAATGTTGTCACCGTAATGCAATCTGGGTCCTAATCAGACTAGTTAATATTTGCCAACACATTTCATAAAAAAAAAAGGGAAAATCAAAACCCCAACCTGCTTAACTGATCTTAACAGTGGGTCAGTTTCATGTGGAGCTCTCAGTTCCATAATGTCTACAATTAACCTAGGCCAGGCAGACTTAATTTTAAGGGAAGGTTCTCTGAGCCTTACCTGTCTCGAGGGGCTTGAATCCAGGAAATTCTTGCTTAAAAAAAGAATTACCTGTCTCAGAGCTATTTTATCCCTCTGCCATATAGCAAATAATAGAGTATTTTTGATACTAACAATGAATTTAGTAACCATTCTCTCATATTTATTGATCACCTACTATATATTAGGTATAATCATGTATAATTATACTTTATACAATTCTTACGCCTTGTATTTATTCTACCGTCTATGTACTGATTTTTTTATTTTTATTTTTATTTTT
>NW_011441264.1:0-1152 GCF_000754665.1 Bison bison bison | reverse complement strand
AGTTCAGTCGCTCAGTCGTGTCTGACTCTTTGTGACCCCATGAACCGCAGCATGTCAGGCCTCCCTGTCCATCACCAACTCCCGGAGTCTACCCAAACCCATAACAGTTAGGTGAATGAGAGCCTCAGTCTTGAAGGGGCCTATGGGCACCTGCCATAGCACACACTATGTGAAGCCAATTCTTCTTTCTCCAATGAAGAGAACTAATAAGCATATAACTTATTCTATTATAAGGGAGGGGACTTAGCCCAGTAAATCAGGCCTAAAAACAGCAGCAAGATTAATAACATGGTATTAATAACCGTGGGTGACTTCATTTAATCCCAAGGTCAAAAAGGCAAGAATGCATCTTCTCTCACCCCAGGGATGTTCTTTGCATATTTTGTAGATCCTTCCGTGTATCAATCCTGTGGCGGAGAAACACAATCTATCTTCTGTACTTCCCATAAACTTTTAATATCACCCATCTATAAAGATGAGACAAAGTGTGTCCAGGTTTTGAAAAACCAACCCGTCTTAAATCTATTTTCTGACAAAGTAATTCTGGCAGAGCTGAGGATAGGATAACCTTTCTCAATTGCTCTTTTTCGGATGAGTGATTCTGCTTTCACACCTGGGTACCTTTGCAAATGCATTCTTTCTGCCAGAGTGCTTTTCTTACCCCTGTCTCCCCCCAGGATTCTATTCATTCGTAGGGTTGCCGGATTTAGTAAATAAAAGTACAGGATGTCCAGTTAAATTTGAATTTCAAGTAAAATAGCAAATGTTTTTAGTATAACTCTGACCAACTATTCCATGGGACCTACTGATACTAAAAAATCACTTGTTGATGGGAAATTCAAATTTAACTTGATATCCTGTACTTTATTTAGCAAGCCTATTCATTCTTCACACATTTACTGAACACTTACCCCATGCCAGAAACTATTCCAAGTATTGGGAATAGAGCGCCAGACAAAAGTAACTCCAATTCTGGCTCTCATGCGGTTTACATTCTAATGGAGGGAACCAGGCCATAAACAAACACACAAGTAAATACGCAAAGATACTGTTAGAGTATAAATAAATGTCATGAAGAGGAAGTTGTATGATGTTCTTGCTGATTAGGTAAAATTTCTCAGTATAAAGCCAGCCATATGAAGGTTTGGAGGT
>NW_011441263.1:0-1152 GCF_000754665.1 Bison bison bison | reverse complement strand
TGTCAGCCTGAGCTGACAAGGACAGGGGCCCCTAGAGAATATGTGTGTGTGTGTGTGTGTGTGTGTGTGTGAGCCTGGCATGGTGAGGGGAAACTCGAGTGTAGTAGTTTTTACATTACGACCATTGCGGTCTTTCACGTCACAGCTGATTGCAGGTTGAGGTGGACCCACCTCCACTTCCCACCACACATAAATTGTGACTCACAAAGGAGCAGACTGAATCCTGCTCTCTCCTCCATCAATGCCCGTCATTTATCTTATCTTGGATCTCCTTGTTATTGAGACTGGTTTTTAATTTTTTTGTTTTTAAAATAATGGGAACTCAGACGGTGAAGAAAAACTCACCATTTTCACATATGGGCAACTCTGACAAAGTTTTGGATTCACTGAAGTTGAGCTCAGTGCAGTGAAGGCTGGGAGGAGAGGAGTAATTTGGCCCCAGGAGCTGATGTGGCGGAGTGTAGGTGGACCTGGCCCAGCCTTGCTCCCCGCCCCACCCCACACTTCCCCAGGCACGCTTTGTCTCCAGCTCTTCTGGGGTTGCCTGGTTCCAGGACTTGCTGTCCTCCTCTGTCTCCCCATGAGCCACTGTTTCAATGCTGATCCCCACTGGGGAAGAGATTGGCTAATGAAACCAGAGGTAATCTAAACTAGACATTTCAGAGGTGATGTCTGTTTTGTTTTAATGGCAACTTTGGGTTGTTTCTCTTTTCCCTATCCCTGTTACACATAATAAGAGTTAACAGTACTCAACAGCATGTGTTTATTGGATCACCTCTATATATTAGGCATTGTATAAGCTGCCAAGCATAAGGATGAGTAAGACCTGGTCTCTGAACTTGAAATGCTTCCATTTCAATGTGTAATAGGAGAGTGGGTGGAGTAAGGCAATAAATAAAGAAAAATAATATTAATGTATTTTGTTTTCTGGTTGAGGAAAGAGAAGTTCATTCAGGCATGGTCAGAGGGTGGATTTAATAGAGTTTCACAGAAAGAGTAAGAGTTAAATTTGGAGCTTGAATGATAAAAGTCTGACAAATGGGATTGAGTAATAAGAGCCTTCTAAGGCAGGCAGGCATGAAGAGACTTGCAGTATTCAGACAGCTGAAAAATCTGTCTACAAGGTCAGTGAAGTGGGTTTATGGCAAGGAG
>NW_011441262.1:0-1152 GCF_000754665.1 Bison bison bison | reverse complement strand
TCTTCATTTCATTTCCGTCTAAAACAAAGGAAAACAAATTACCTCTTCAAGTTGTCTCTGCCGAAATGTTTTAACGTGTGCTACTTTATATTTGATTTCAAAGTTGTGTTTTGCTCTATAACTGTGATCAATAAAACCAAGGCAGATGAGAAATGAAGTAATAAAGGTTTATAGTCAATGTAGTAATTCTAGAACGAAAAGTATTTTAACCAAAGGAAGTATAAAAGAGTTCGGCAAAAGATGGAAAATTAAAATAATTCATGTTTAAAACCAACATTGTTGTTAAGGTAAATAAAAGTGAGATATTTTATCTTCTAGTGTAACAGTAAATGAAACCACCGAGCCATTTCTGTCTTAGAGTCTGTTTTTCTCAAATACAGTACCTTGCTCCCTATTAAAAGCTTTCAAATCAGATTTCAGTAAATCAGGATCTAGATGATTCTAAACCATTCCTGAAATATTGAAGCTATGTTCTCTCTGGGAGTAGTCTATTCTCTTCTGCAAGATGAATTCCATCTTCTGGAACAGTCAATAAATGAATGACCACTCTTAGAATTCTGCAGAGAAGGTGAAAAATGGGCCAGAAGATTTTTTACAGAAATTGATAAATAGAAACAGACCAAAAGAAAAAGTTCTGTTTTGCAAAATATATATGTGATTTCCTTCTTTTCTCCCTCCCTCTCTCCTCTTTTTTCTCCTCTCTCCTTTCTTCAGAAGTAGAAAAAGGCCAAGGGTTAAACATGTAACAACCACTGTTAGCATAATCTTTTGATTAGCAATCATCTTTGGTGAAAACAATATTGGATATGTGTAGTGGGTTTGTGTTTTCAACTTGATAGTAGAACAGTATTTTTAGTTAGGCTGTCAGCAATAAAACTATAATTCTGTGAAAATTTCTAGAGACAGATTCGAGGAAGAATATAATTTGAGAAATGAACAATAATAAAACAAGCAATAAATGAAAGTTGGATACATGAGGATATGTAGCTGAAATAATTTAAAATTAAATCTGTACTATTAATAATATGGAGAAGGCAACGGCAACCCACTCCAGTACTCTTGCCTGGAAAATCCCATGGACAAAGGAGCCTGGTAGGCTGCAGTCCATGGGGTCGCTAGGAGTCGGACACGACTGAGTGACTTCACTTTCAT
>NW_011441261.1:0-1153 GCF_000754665.1 Bison bison bison | reverse complement strand
TTTTCAAGTTCATGCTCCTGATCTCTATATACACTTCTGCTCTTCCTGGAAAAGTGTGAGCTTCTCTCTTCCAACCTGAGACATGCTCACCCATCATTCACTGGGAGCTTTTATAAGAGGTGAAGTTGGGGGTGAATATGCTCAAAAGGGTTACATGAACCCCGAAGGCAAACTGCCAGGAACAGCATGGGCAACTGTGCCTTCCCACTGGCATCTGCCTCCAGAGGTACTTGGTGGCACAGTAAGAAAGGCACATGGTTTTAAAGGGCAAGGTACCGGGTTTGTGTGCTCTCTCTCTGCCACACTTTGCAAAGTTAGCATTTTTGCAGGGCCCCTTAGACTGACTCTTGGGGCCTGTGTCTCTCACCCCACCACTGCTAGGCCCCTGCCTTACACCTCAATGTCTGAATGCTTGCTAAAGCAAAAGGTAGCTCTGAAGCCCCTCAGGGCTCTTAGGACCCCTGGGCTCCAGACACTGCTGAAGACCGGCTCCAGCACAATCTTGGCTTGGAAATTATCAACTGCTTTTGTACTGACATGGGCAGTGATGGATAAGTTTTACTCCTTCTTCCAGATTCTTTACTGAACTTTAAGTATCCAGTACATAAAAAAAAAAAAAAGTCAGCAGGTTTGCAATAATGAAACAAAGCCCAGCAGGCTGAGCTGATCCAAAGCCAATGTCCAGATCATGGGTAAGCTGCAAGTTGGAGCCTGTGTTTGCACCTCCCTTTAGGGCCAGCTGCTGGAGCCTGGCTATGTGGGGCTGAGAACCAGGTGCAAGATGGGGAAACCAGGCTTCCTTAGAACAGAAGCTAGTTTCTAAGACTAAAAGAGTCATGTGAGGCCAATAAACCCTGGCTTGTTTTCCTCTAAAGGCCCCCAGGGTATTAGTTATAATCAGTACAACCTTTTTAAACCAAACTGTTCACCAATCTTATATATGAGCAGAGTTAAGCTCTAGGAGACAGTTACCTGTGGCAGGTATCCAACACTTGAGAGAGCAGAAGAGTCTAAAGTCAGAAGAACTGGATGAAGTGATGCCTCAGTCACTTGCTGGTTGTGGAACCCAGGAACACCTATAAGATGAACAAAAGATTCTGAGAATCCACTGAGTTAATCTATGGAGGGGGCAGACAAATAGTAGGTGTTTAAT
>NW_011441260.1:0-1154 GCF_000754665.1 Bison bison bison | reverse complement strand
AGGCTCCTCCGTCCATGGGATTTTCTAGGCAAAAGTACTGGAGTGGGGTGCCATTGCCTTCTCTGAGAACTACCATATGATCCAGCAATTGCACTCCTGGGTGTATGTCCAGAAAAAGATAAAACACTAATTTGAAAAGATATATGTACCCCAGTGTTCACAGTAGCACTATTTACAATAGCCAGGACATGGAAGCAACCCAAGTGCTCATCAACAGATGACTGGGTTAATATGTGATAAACACACATGTATATGTACATATATATGTACACACACATGCACAATGGAATGTTACTCAGCCATAAAAAGAATGAAATACTGCTATTTACAAAGTGGATGGACCTAGAGAATATTATGCTAAAAGAAATAAGTCACAAAAAGACTATTATATCAGGTAGATGTGGAATCTAAAAAAATAATACACATGCTTGTATATATGCAAAACAGAAAGAGACTCACAGATATAGAAAATGAACTTATGGTTACCAAAAGGGTGAGGAACAAATCAGGGGGATGAGATTAACATATATACAAATTACTATATTATAAAATAATAAGAATATACTGTGTAGCACAGGAAAATTATACCCATTATCTTGTAATAACCTATATTGAAAAATAATGTACAGAAATACTGAATCACCATGCTCTACACCTAAAATTAACACAATACTGTAAATCAACTATACTTCAGTTTTAAAAAAGAAAAAAGTGTTTGAATTTCCGGGCTGTGTGAAGCATGAGAGTGTGTTAGGAACACATGTTGGGAAGGTGTATACAGTGGTCCCTCACTTACTTGTGTTCTTTTTCTCCAACAGCTTAAATGGAAACTTGATAAAGCCAGAGGAGGCCAAGGTCTTTGAAGATGAGAAGAGGATTGTCTGTTTCTGAGGGGATGTTTTCTCGTGGGGGGTCTTGGACGCCTGTCTTGGATGGCGGCATCCAGGGTCTGCTGAGGTGGGACTTCTAGGAATCCAGTCTTCCTGATGCAGATCAAGTGGGATCTGGCAGAGATCCCTCTGACTGGCAGAGGCCCTGAGTGGCTGTTACAATTCTGCAGGAAAAGCATGAGCCATTTTAGTGACTGTAAACATTCTATAAAGAGATGTTAATGTATAGCCATGACTATACATTAACATCTCTTTATAGAATGT
>NW_011441259.1:0-1155 GCF_000754665.1 Bison bison bison | reverse complement strand
CAGCTCCTAAAAAGGGCCATTAAAGGTAATCAAGTTTGCACCAGTCCAAGTACCTACAGTAATATGATAGACACACTCACCACCATTTCACACTATTTCACTCCTATGCTTCTAATAACAATTTCTCATTAGAAACACCACATTAACACTGAACTCTCAAATTGCTAGGTGTGAAAAATCACGTACTTTCACTTAAAAAAAAAGTGTATTATTTTCAGCTGGTCATGGTTGAAAGGGCCATTTATATTATTTCAGCTCTAAATTTATAGATGACTTTGTATCAGTTATCCAAAGTGAGAAACTGCTTTGCCTGTTTCTGACAGAATTAAATGGTAAATTAGCCATTGCTTGTATTTTTGGAAAGATAGGGCCAAAGTAATCAACTCTGTAGGCTCCAAGCTGTTGGGGATGCTGTTACTCATTAATGCTTTTTACCGAATGGTTGGAGTCATATGATGCATCACACTTTAATTAACCTTAAGTAACATTTTATAGAACTGTATAAGTGGTATTCTTTAGATGAAGTGTGTTCCTCTCTGCTCATTGTCTGAAACTAAATATTTAGGGCTGAATAGGCTTTATGTAATTCCTCATTTCATGGTAGAATTTGATCCTGTACTTAAGTGGATTCTTGTTTATTGGGTTTTAAAGTATAATTTGAATGCCATGGAGGAATTTGAATACTGTATTAATGAAGGATGTTCTTGTAATCACATACTTGCGTTGCTCAGGTTTCATTACTGTATGATAAGGTGTTTTTCTCTAACTTAACTATTACTGACTTCCTGTTTCTTTTATTGGTTAAGCAGTCTAAAACTTGGAACATTTTTATAGCAGAGTCAACAGTGAAGACTACCAGATGATTTTGTATTGAAGAGAAAAGTAATGTCTAAATTGTGAATTTCAATGCATTATAAGGTGCCTTCGGAGTCAGCTTTTGCATTATAGGGGCTTGTTACAGTCCAGCTAAGATGACCACTTACAGTTTATACAGAATTCATATGTATAAATCAACATTCTTGGGATATTACTATATATCCTTTGAATACACCCCTGTGAAGTACTTCCTCCCCCCCCAAAATGGTGCATAACATAAACATGAAATGTGTAGTATACAGATACCGTTTATTATTAAATAGTTTATAGTGTATAAAT
>NW_011441258.1:0-1155 GCF_000754665.1 Bison bison bison | reverse complement strand
TACTGTAGTGGGTTGCCATTTTCTTCTCCAGGGGATCTTCCCAAACCAAGGATCTAACCAGCATGTCCTGCATTGCAGGCAGATTCTTTACCACTGAGTCACCAGGGAAGCACTCCCGTCTCAGCCTTGTACTGCATGTTTTAATATATTTACCACATATATTATAAATGTGTGTGTTTTATGCATTATATATACATGACTTTATGTAAATATAAGCAATGTTTATGTTTGTTTATATAAATAAAACACATATATGTACTTTATATATACGTATCTATTGCCTAACCTTCTCGCTAGAGTACAATCTCCATTAAAGCAAGGAGTTTGCTTTTTATGCTTTATTCCAGCACCAGTCCTGACAAATGCACTAAATATCTATGATACACAGATGTACACAGAATACTGAGGAAGCTCAGGGGGGACAGAACTAACCCAAGAGTCACAGGAAGACTTCCTGGAGGAGGTGATGTCCTACTCCCCCTTGAAGAATGAAACAAGTCACCCAGGTACACATATAAAGGAAGATCATTACTGACAGAAGGCAAAACACAAGCAGGGACTCAAAATCCTGAAAGAGAAATTTGCAACAAAGGAAGCCAAAGGCGGTGGCTGGTAGGGCCGGAGAACGGGAGAAATGGCCCGGAGGCCTTGCACACCCCACTGAGGAGAGATCAGAGGGAACCCGAGGGCTCACGGAGTCAGGGCTCCAGGCTGCCTGCTCGGAGCTCATGTCGGCTTTGGGAGCTCTCACTCTCGGTCTCCTGACTTCGATTCTCTTCTCAGGGGTCTCCTGCCCTCCCTTTCCCAAGCTGCTCTAACAGCCACCAATGAAACTCTCACCCACAATCACTCCAGCAAGCATGTCTCCCCTCTTTCGGACACCTTCAAATTCTCCCCACATAGCACATTTTAAAAAAATGTTAATTGCCTGCTGTTCGGTCCTTCCCTTCCGTTCCCCTATTCTGTGCTGAGAGATGGATTTCAAGGTGCAGTTTTCATGTAGAATGTCCTTCAGAAAAGGCTTCCCACTCGTCAAGAATAAGCCGTGATTGGTTTAAGCCAACTGAGGCTTCTGTATCCCACATCAGTGAAAAAAAAAACCTGGAGGTGTAAGTCGCTCAGTCGTGTCCGACTCTTTGCGACCCCAAGGACTAG
>NW_011441257.1:0-1155 GCF_000754665.1 Bison bison bison | reverse complement strand
TTGCCTTTCTTTGGGATTAGAATGAAAACTGACCTTTTCCAGTCCTGTGGCCACTGCTGAGTTTTCCAAATTTGCTGGCATAAGACTCCAAGCTAAGTACTGAAGCTCCTCAGGGAGCCCAGAGTCTGTCAGAGGGTCAGACTTGTGAATTAATAGCTACAATGTAATAGCTGCAGCAGAAGAGAGGGTGCACAGAAAAGGAAATAAAGCCCTTCCAGAGGAGGTCAAGAAGGGCTTCAGTGACTAATTCGTAAAGGATCCAGAAGACAAGTGGAGGAAAGAATTCATTTGGGAGAAAGGGCATAAGGGTACTGTATTATATAGCAGGTGTTATTGGTACCTGAGGCCTATTAGGCAGTCACCTGCCAGTGACTTCCTGTATTTCACTACCTGGGGATATTCTCTGGACAAGTAGCTGTTTGCTAGAAGTACAGGAGAATTAACACCCAGGAATCACTCTCCAACAATAAATTGGTGGATAACATCCCAGCTCCACCAACCCTCAATGGGACAATCCTGAAGTGTGTTCCTTACAATCTCTCCAAGGGGCCCCTTGGAGAGTGGTAACCTGTTCATTAACACATACTTGATTGACTTTTCTCCCTGCCCTCTTTTCCTTCTCTACTTCCTCACAGGTAGACATCATACAACCATATCTTTGTTTCAGGGTCTGTTTGGGGGACAACCCAAACTAAGAGTTATGGATATAGAAGACATTGTCTCATGTTCAGTTTGATGTGGTTTATAATAGGGTAACTGTGAAGGGTGGCAGGAGATTAGATATTCAGTGAGCTCCATAAATGTTCACATTTCCAGTATAGGATGATCACTCCTGAAAAGTATAGAAATGGCTGGAATGGCTTGAGTCTAGTAGGCTTGAGCCCACTAGAAGGAGTAGGCTTTTTATTTTATTTTTTAAAATTTATTCATTTCAATTGGATGCTAATTACTTTACAATATTTTAGTGCTTTTGCCATACATTGACATGAATCAGCCACGTGTATATATGTGTTCCCCATCCTGAAGCCCGCTCCCCCTTCCCTCCCCATCCTATCCCTCAGGGTCATCGCAGTGTACCAGCTCCGAGCACCCTGTCTCATGCATCGAACCTGGACTGGCCATCTGTTTCACATATGATAATATACATGTTTCAAT
>NW_011441256.1:0-1155 GCF_000754665.1 Bison bison bison | reverse complement strand
CTCCTTTGTTCACATCTTTAAAAGTTAACAGGCTTGCCATTGTTACCAGCTATAACCACAGTCAAGTCTTGTTAGCATGTATCCCTTTCTCTGTCCACCATGTCCCACATTTTCAAGTCATTCACTCTAGTATCCCCTATAAAAATGTTTGACCTTGTTGAGACCATCAGGCATGCCACTGTTCATCATCCATCACCTTCTTTCTATCTTCACTTCCCTTCTTAGGCAGATAAGTTTCATTCTTTCCTGTGTAAATGGAAGAAGTGTCCTTATTTCTATGGTTTGTGCTCTGAATCCCATTACCTCTTCTAGTTGAACTCCTTGTGGGGATCAGTTCCTCCCTTTACTGGATAATTCTTACCAGCATTTTACTGAAACAAACTGAAACAAAAAACCTCAACCCACTATTGACTTCTCATCTGTTACAGCTCTATACCATTTCTCTGCTCTGAGGAATATCAGTTGATTTTATTTTTTACTTTTTCATTTCCTGTTCACTCTTTAACACACTCGAGTTTCTGTTTTTTATTTCTGCAGTGAAACAGCTCTTGTCAAGTCATCTGCTCTTGTCAAGTGACTTCTTTTCTGCCAAATTCAGTAGACATTTCTCTTTTATCATCTCACAGATTTTCTCAGCAGTATTAAGCACAATTTTTCCACCTTTAATCTTCTCTCAGGTCTCCTTCCTCCTTCTTGAGATACCTTCCTCTCTTGAGCTGCTACAGTTCTGTCTCAGTGGCCACTCCTTTACTGACTCCTGCTTCTCTGAATGCTAAAGAAGCTCAAGGCTCCTACCTGAGTCCATCATTTTTCAATTTCTACACTCTTGTTTTCTCAGTTAGGGTTCAGTAAATGTTTTCTTTAGAAGGCCAGCTAGTCAATATTTTAGGCTTTATGGACTAAGAGGCAAAATTGGGGATATTACGTAGGCACCTACAGAACAAGAGAAAAAAAGCACATTTCCACACATTAAAAATGGCTTTATGGACTAAGAGGCAAAATTGGGGATATTACGTAGGCACCTACAGAACAAGAGAAAAAAAGCACATTTCCACACATTAAAAATGGCTTTATGGACTAAGAGGCAAAATTGGGGATATTACGTAGGCACCTACAGAACAAGAGAAAAAAAGCACATTTCCACACATTAAAAAT
>NW_011441255.1:0-1155 GCF_000754665.1 Bison bison bison | reverse complement strand
GGGGTTGCACAGAATTGGACACGACTGAAGTGACTTAGCAGCCGCAGCAGCAGCAGTGTAACATTTGTTTTAAAAACAGAGTTGTTTAATATCTTGAGGGACCATCTCCTCACTGGTGATAAGACATCAGGCCTAGTTGTTTGAGACCTATGTGCAGTATTTTTACTTTGCCATATAAAATATATTGATGTGCTTTAAACCCAAGCAAGCGAATTTGGTGCCTGTTCATTACACTTGAGTATGTTTAGCGTGGTTGTTAAGAAATGGGGAAGAACTATGTTGGTGAAGGAGGTGGTAATGATGAAAAGAGTGAACTATGTTCTGTTTACTTATTTTTTTAAACCTCATATGATATCGTGATGACTTGAACTGAGGAAATTTTTGAAATTATATAAGGAATATCTATATAATAGAATTTTCAGTTTCTGTAAAATGCAGTTGTCTACATTTTCCTCTATAGATTATGAAGAATGTATTTTAAAATCATTTTTTAGGACATAAAATTATAAACAGAGAAGACAGAAAGCTAGCTAGTAATGCTATAGTTGCATCAAAAATGATGATTGATATCTATGAACTATAAATTGTTAAAAATACAGATTGATAAGAAGACTAAAATTTCAAAAGACAAAAAGGCAATTCACAGAAGAGGACATATATATTACTTGTATATAATGGAAAAGATTTGGTTTTCCTAGTGATCAAAGAAATGTACATTTTTAATAAGATACTGTTTTTACCTAGTAAGATTAACAAAATATATTTTAACACTCCATATTGTTGAAGATTTATTGAAATGAATATGTATGAAGACTCCACTTCTAGGAGTTTTAAGGAAACAATAATAAATATGCAAAAAGGTCATGTTTAAAGTATCCATTGAGTTTTTTTTATTGTAATGAAAATCAGAAGTGATCTTAATGTTCATTCACAGCAGGGAATGTTTGAATAAATTACGAAGTGTCTATATGATGAAATATGCAACTGTTGCAGTTTAGATTTATAAAATTTAAATTAACTTGAAAAAGTGATTGTTGTGATATTAAGTGGGGAGAAAGCATAAAGCACAATCTCAGTTATATTTTAGAAAGACATGGGTTTATTAAAAAAGACTAAAGATGCCAAGGTGTTCAGAAGGTATAGATCGGAAGAGCG
>NW_011441254.1:0-1155 GCF_000754665.1 Bison bison bison | reverse complement strand
CTCTTTAACAACTCTCATGAACCCTTGCTGCCTTTAGAAACTTGCTCAAATGCTACCTTCTTCTGGTAGCTTTCTTTGACTATTCTGTAGAAAATAAGAACCTGTGTACATGGTCAGCGTTTCCTATCCCCATTTCTTTGCTTTTTTTTCCCCCTCTTGTCATAACACCTGTTATTTCATTTTGATTTGTTTATTTTTTGTTTTCCCCCACCAGAGTGTAAGCTCCATGAGATTAGGAACTTTCCTTTCCAATGCCTGGAGCAATACTGGCTTATAATATGGCTCAGTCAATACTCTTGAATGCAAGAATTCATTAATATAATGCACCCTGCTCCCCAAGGGCTAATTTCAGTGTGTATGTCCACATTTATAGTCACATACTTAGAATTATAGTGCTTATAAGTAGGTTCAGTACTGAATACTGAATACTTTGTGTTTTCTTTTCTCTACATTGAGTGACTTATTCTGGGCCTGCTAGTGGGACAGATACCTTTGAAATTCAGTTTCTCAGTCTGTTAATGGGAACAATAACGTACCTGAGAGACCAACACCTGACATCATAACGCTTTGAGCTTTCCCTAGTGAAGGCCAATAGTGACAACATAATTGCTGAAGTACTGCTTTTACTGTCAGTAGTGACAATCTAAGAGTAACAACTTCAGTTTTCAAAATGGATATTCAGTATTAAAAGTTTTCAAAACTAATATTCCATATTAAAACTAATATTCAATATTAAAAATACTTTCCTTTTACTAGAAACAATACTTCCCAAGAAAACATTTTTTAGGTGATTTTCATTCAGTACCAAAAAGGACCTCTTTCCTTTTCTTACTATGTGTAAAAAAGAGTAAACTAACTTAGGGAGTATTTTATCACCTTGGCTAAATAAGTGATAGAAAAGTGTACTAGGAAGTCTAATAGTCAAATTAAACTCAAAGACAGGTATTCTGTTTAGTTTCTATATCACTACTGGGCTTATCATTTTGGTCTTTGCTCATAGAGCTGGAGAAGGGATCATGTTTTTTTCCAAGAGGTTTGACTCTCATAGGGTGTTTACTTACCCACTCCAGTGTTCTTGCCTGGAGAATCCCAGGGACGGGGGAGCCTGGTGGGCTGCTGTCTATGGGGTCACACAGAGTCGGACACGACTGAAGT
>NW_011441253.1:0-1156 GCF_000754665.1 Bison bison bison | reverse complement strand
GTTTTTTTTTTTTTGGTTGATTTCAAGCTGCTGAGCATTGCTGGTGTGTGTTGCAACAGAGTAGTTTGTAAGTTCTCTGCAATCTTTGTTATCCAGCCCCTAATGGGGACCTTTCATTAACTCTATCTTAAACAACTCTATCACATCTATTATATTATTCATATCTTAATGAACCTGTTTGATGTTTATAATGTGTACCTATGAAATACTAGGCTGAAATCACCCAGTTGCAAAGTAGAAACTTATGTCAGATGATATCTCAGTTTTCTTATATTACTTCTCCTTTTATCATCCCCCTTTCTTCACTGTCATAGAATTTCTCTACTGCCTCCTTTTGTTCTGTTTTCATTTGTTGTTCTTGATTCACTGTTGTGTTTTGGCTTCTCTGGTTCACAGCCAATTGTCCTCCTATCTCCATGACTGTTCTGCCTAGCTCATTGGCTCCTTTGCTTCCTTCACTCTGTCAGTGTCATGTTCTACATGGTGGGATCTTTGCTTTATTTCCTTTTTATTTTTTTCCCTCTATACTCTTTCCCTCAGAAAACTTACTCACTCTTATACATTCATTTATTACATTTACATGGATTACTATGCAGTTATGTCTTGAATCTATGCTTCTTTCCATGTATCCTGTCTGATATTTCAACCTGGATATCTCACTGATAGCATTTCTCAACTCCCTCCTTTTGTTCTGTTTTCATCCTTCATTCTTGATTCACTGTTGTGTTTTGGCTTCTCTGGCTCACAGCCAATTGTCCTCCTACCTCCATGACTGTTCTGCCTAACTCATTGGCTCCTTTGCTTCCTTTCACACTGTCAGTGTGCCATGTGACACTATCACTTGCTTAATGTAAATGTGATAATCTCTTTTCTCCATCATCACAAATTCCATGTCCAGCTATCCTCTTTTTAAAAATGAATCCATGACTATTCTATTCATGCATACATCTTGGTGTCATCTTTGACTTCTCTCTTTCATGTTCACATCAACTTTAATCAGTCACCAATTCCTTTGGGTTTTTACTTCCCAGTATTTCTGTCTTCTATATTTATATTCTTATAGATAAAACTGTGTAGTCCTGATGCTTCTCCATGGCCTCCCTGATCTGTTTATTTCATCATTTTCTTAAGGGATTCCCTACCTTCATTTTTTTTT
>NW_011441252.1:0-1156 GCF_000754665.1 Bison bison bison | reverse complement strand
TAGCCCACCAGGCTCCTCTGTCCATGGGATTCTCTAGGCAAGAATACTGGAGTGGGTTGCCACTTTCTATTTCATGGGATCTCCCCCAACCCAGGGATCGAACCTGTGTCTCTTGCCTTGGCAGGTGGATTCTTTACCACTAGTGACACCTGGGAAGACCAGAGTAAGCATAATACTTCTGAAATTTCATGATTTTTTTCCCCCAGAATACTGAGATGGACACCTTGAAGTCCAGTTTCTTCATAAGAGTCTTTATCCAAGGACAGCATTAACTTCACTATAAAGCATACAATCCCCACAAAAGAAGTGTTAAAAATTGCTTGCTATCTAAGAGAAAGCAAGACAAACTGAGAAGTTAGCTATCAGTGTAAAAAGTTCTTATGTGAATCTTACTGCAGCAGTGTCTATGATAAATAGTGAAGCTGGACGTCATCAAATTTCTATCAAAGGAAGAATAATTAGACAAACTGTAGTATAACAGATAATTGGGAATTAAGAATGAAATGAAAGATTCATTGATAAATGATTCATTGATAATCATTGAAAAAAGCAAAGCTTTCACAGGGAAATAAAGGAATAAAAAGGACAATTCAGCCTTTTTGTTTCTGGTTTGGCATGTGAAGAGTTTGGAAGCTACCATTCTAACAAGTGAAAAACTATACCGAAAATCAGTAATTTCAATAATGGCTCTATTAGAGCCATCAGAGAAGTGAGGTGGGTCAGAGGGCGAACTGCAGGCCCGAGGTCTCAGAGACAGGTGGGCTCTGATGCACCGGAGCAGAAATGCACATGGACACCAGGGAGGAAACCTGGATCATGATCGACAGATGCTGGAGGCTCAGTGCAGCCAGTCTGAGACTTAAAATCTTTGGGGAGGCCCAGTATGAGAAGGGTTCCCCCCAACTTTCTGAATCTTACCTTCAGAATTCAACTCGGTTCTTGCACTGAAAAAGGAGACAGTGTGCTCCACTTCCATCAGGGGAGAAAGAAACTGTCCTGAAGTAGGCCCAACAACATTTTATTTTTCATGAGGCCTGCCCTCAAGAGATCCTAAACAACTGGGATTTAACACAACACAGCTAAGCTGTATTAACTAGACAGTGTATTAAAAAGCAAAGACATCAGTTTGCTGACAAAGGTCCATCTAGTCAAAGCC
>NW_011441251.1:0-1156 GCF_000754665.1 Bison bison bison | reverse complement strand
TACTCTGCATATAAGTTAAATAAGCAAGGTGACAATATACAGCCTTGACGTACTCCTTTTCCTATTTGGAACCAGTCTGTTGTTCCGTGAATAAATCCTTCATTTAGATATCCTTAATTACCCATATGCTGCCTAAATGCCTCCAATGGCAAGCAACTCACCTTTTCAAAATTTCCTTTAACTTCTGAGAAGTTCTAATTACTTGAAATTTCTTCCTTTGCTCACCCTGTCCAGTACTCTCTGGCCCAGTTGATTCTATGATTGGGAAAATTGAGACCCAGACTGATGAACAAACTTGCTTAAGAATAGGAACAGTGAGTTAGTAGTGGATCAGGCTGAGTGATTCCTGGTCTAGTGTTCTTTCCATTGTGCCAAGCTCCCCCTCTCAATTTGGCAAATAAGATAAATAATGTTTTACTTATTCCTGACACTTGTCCAAAACAAAGGTATTGGAATATGCCCTTTGATGTAGAAATTTAGTCCATGGAAGCATACTCTATAAAGAAATGTGGTCAATCCTTGCACAGTTATGCATGAATATATGCTCATGCAGCCAAAACCAAAGGAAAAAAACTAAAGTGCAACAAAGCAAGCTGAGTTATGACATTGCTCCAAGTTGGCAGATGTTGGCACTGCACCAGACTACATCGATATTTCACTCTAATAGGTGAGGACTATTTACAGGTGAGCCCTGTGCTCACACTTCTCATAATAGAGATGCAACTACACACCTTGTGTTAACCATTAACAACTGTTCCACAGTAATCTTTCAGAGTATTCTCAGTAAAAGAGCACAGGTAAAGATGAGATGTGCTTACCTTCAGGGTTTGCCCTTTAGTTATATAAAATTTGTAAGTCAGAAAACTAAGGGTTGGAATCAGCATTTGCTGGCAAGAAGAATATCACCTCTTTCTTCTCCTTTTCCTCCCCTTTTAAGGAAAGATAAGTCTCAATGTATACAACAAAGAAAAGAAGCTTCGAGGAATCTGATGGAGTTGCATGTTTCTGTATCTTTACTTTACTGAC
Organism: Bison bison bison; assembly: GCF_000754665.1. Taxonomy (NCBI): domain Eukaryota; kingdom Metazoa; phylum Chordata; class Mammalia; order Artiodactyla; family Bovidae; genus Bison; species Bison bison. The sequence continues at coordinate 130 of NW_011441251.1, read as the reverse complement.
TTTCTGTATCTTTACTTTACTGTACTTTACTGACAAAGTGTTTTGAATAATTAGTGGCTTGAGCTTTTCCTACTGCTGAGATAATACTGAGACCTTCATTTATACCTCACATGGTAGAAAGGTTTATTTG
>NW_011441250.1:0-1156 GCF_000754665.1 Bison bison bison | reverse complement strand
GTCTGGGATGGCCATGTACACACTGCTATATATAAAATGGATAACCAACAAGGACCTACTGCATAGCAGATGGAACTCAGCTCAATGTTACACGGCAGCCTGGACAGGAGGGGAGTTTGGGGGAGAGTGGATACATGTCCATGTATGGTTGAGACACTTCATTATCCACCTGAATCTATTACAGATTTTTGTTAATCTATTACAGCTGTTTGTTAATCAGCTATACCCCAATACAAAATAAAATGTTTTTAAAAAATTAGAAAACAGCAAAATTCTGTAAAGCAATTATCCTTCAATATAAAATAATTTTAAAAAAATGAAAAAAACATAAAATTCAAAAGCAATTCAACAGTTGTTAATACTCTGCCACATTTGCTTGTGTGTGTACCTATACGTGTATATTTTGAACTAAACCATTTATTAAGCTCTAGCAGAGAGAAACTTCATTTCTTAATCCTTTGGCATATACCTAAGAATAAGGCCATTCTCCTTCATAACATCAGCAGCATTAAGACATTAATGTAACTCAAATGCCTTTTATAATTTCACCACCCCAATCAGACTGCAATCAAGCTTCATCCATTGTATTTGATTGTTCCATCTCTTTAATCTGGAAACATTCCCTCCACTTTTTTAAAACTTTGACTTTTTGAGAAATTAGGCCAGTTGTTTCACAGAATATCTACCTTCTAAACTGTCTCTCTCTCTTCATTGCATCACTTAAAACATTCATGTATCTTCTTAACCCTGTATACCTAAGACATCGGAGTATCTAAGGGTTTATTAGTCTTTGGACCTTTTCTCTCTTCTACCTTGGTTTTCTCAAAAAGTTTTCTAGCTTTTAAATCCCATCTACCAGATGAAAACCCCCTAAAAACCCCTAAAACTGTGACCTCTCTCCTGCACTCTAGAAATACATATCCAACTCTCTAGTTAAAATCTCTACTTGAATATTTTGTGGGTATCTCAATCCTAAAACATTAAAAATCAGTAATGTTTCTCCCTTGCTTTTCGCATCACACCTAGGGGCATCTCCATACTTTCAGTTGCTTAGGTCTCAAACTTATAAGTCATTCTTGGCTCTTCTCTTTCTCTATGTCACATTAATCTGGTGCAAATTAAAACATAAGCAAAATCTGACCACTTCTCATCCACT
>NW_011441249.1:0-1157 GCF_000754665.1 Bison bison bison | reverse complement strand
CACATCTGAATCAATAGGATTCCTTGTTAACTGTGATTAAGGTTCTTTGTAAGATTCTTTGATTTAAGCAGCCATTGAAAAACTTCATCAAATTTTCCCCTCTTCTTTTCTCTTATGGGATATACTTCAATTAAGCATTATACCCAGGAGTAAGGGATAAAAGAACAAGTAATTAAACCATTGCTATAATCTTAATTACCACTAATTGAATGAACCCTTGGTGTGGCAGAATCAGATTGTTTCTTGCCGTCCTTATGTCAAAAGGCTGTTTGAGGGAATGGAAGGATTGTCAAGGCAAGCTGGCGAGAATTATAAGTATCCTTTGATTCCCTTTCACATTTGTTTTTCATTATAGAAAGATGACCTATGACTTATTTAGAAACATCTGGATATCTTGAGGCATCTTCTAAGAACTCTCTCCTTATTAAAGGACTCAAATATATACAAGTGCTTGGGAAGTAAGTAGCATAATTATGACTAGAATCATAAGTGGAGTAGATACTACTTCAGTCATGTCTTGTGTTTTGCAGTGTTTAAAAGGATCACCTAGCTGTTGCTTGCCTTCATCTAGTTGTCCCTGTCCTGGTTAAGAGATGGGAAGCATTTAACCAACCACCTATTCTAAAGGACATTATTAGAAGGGGCACTTGACAATAAGGTCTTCGTGGATTCTTTAGTATAAAGAAATAAAATAATACTATGTATAAAATATACATAGTATATTATATAAAATATAATACTATAAAATAATATATAGTATAAAATAATACTATGCAATTGTGAGAGTCTCTGGGTAACTTACATGTCCTTGAACGCCAATCTGCCCCCTAAGAGGGGTGTGTTGGAATAGTTATTTTAGTTTCAAACAATAAAAACAAAACTTAGCTAATTTCAGCCAATAAATTAAAATAATAGAGTAGAAAAGTTACTAGAAAGGTTTTGAGAGTTCTCATAAGTATCTCACCAGAACACTGCCATTAATGCACTTCAGCTCCACTCACTCCAAGCTTCATTGTCTTTCCAAACCAGGTTTCAAATACTTGGAGGGAAGAAACCTATTTCTTGTCAAATTCCATCAGACTAACAGCACTTTGGCAGCAGATTTCCCTATTTTTTTTTTTTTTTTTTTGAAGGATTTTAACTCTTGTTCCTGGGAT
>NW_011441248.1:0-1157 GCF_000754665.1 Bison bison bison | reverse complement strand
ATCAATTCCTCAGGGCAAGACTGTCCTATCTGGGTAGGAAAACAAGCGTGCATACACACACACACACACGCACACACCACAAACACATGTTACATACACTTTAATTGTATCTGCCAAAGTGGTTTTGCAACAATCCAGTCAAGGATGCAGAAAAGTCCCAGGCTATCTTTCAGAAACAGAGCCAGAGGGTCAATTTCAAAATGAAACAGGATTTCTTCAGCCTTGAGTAGATGGGTGGGTGGGTAAGTGGCCGGACTGCATCAACAGTGGCACAGTGGACTGCAGGGTAAAGGCACTCGTAACTTCCGTTGCTTTTAAGCTGTGACAGTGCAAACCCAGCCTGGGAAGGACGCATGCCTAAGAAAGAGTATGAAAACATGGTTCACCCTAACTCTTCTATGACTTCCTATTTCTAAATTGTAGGATATTACAACAGTTCTTTGGGAAAACAAATGAGTGCTTTGACTCATCCTATATGATATTTATAAAGTAAAGCACAAAGGAGCATTGACTAAGTATGAAAAAAACCGAGGATGAGACTAAGATCATACTCAGTCATACTTGAAATCAAAGAAAGTACAAATGGAAGGAAAGTACCACGCTGTCACGTTAGCATCAAAGTCAGGATTTTCAGATGCAAACATCTGCCTTTCATAAGCTAGGCAGGCAGTCAGATTTTTGCATCAACTGCACTGGCCCTGGCAAAGCAGAAGTTAACTTCCCTTCTTTCAGCTGGTTAGATGAGTGGATATCAGAAGGCAAACAGAGGAACTACAAGATTTAAAGCTCAAAGACAAAAGACTGGCACTGGGGATGGAAGTTCCTAGGAAACTGAAACAAGAAAACTCTAAACACACTGTCAAAACCAGTGCCAATGATCTCCCATTAAGTGAGGAGTGGCGCTAAAAGCTGTACCACCTAAAATGGTGCTATCTTACACATCATCAGAAAACCTCAAGTGGCCATTTTTTTCTGCTACTTTAGCAAAAGGGAGTTTAGGAGGTTTAGACACCAGGAGAGTGGTCACCTTCTCAAAAAGGAATTTGCCACAGACTCACAGGTATTCCAAATGTGGACCAAGTTCCCTTCCTAACAAGAATTAATATCAGTGCTTAAAAAAGAATGATGTCATCCAATGATTTGAAGCCCAGTAATTT
>NW_011441247.1:0-1157 GCF_000754665.1 Bison bison bison | reverse complement strand
CAATTCCTCAGGGCAAGACTGTCCTATCTGGGTAGGAAAACAAGCGTGCATACACACACACACACACACGCACACACCACAAACACATGTTACATACACTTTAATTGTATCTGCCAAAGTGGTTTTGCAACAATCCAGTCAAGGATGCAGAAAAGTCCCAGGCTATCTTTCAGAAACAGAGCCAGAGGGTCAATTTCAAAATGAAACAGGATTTCTTCAGCCTTGAGTAGATGGGTGGGTGGGTAAGTGGCCGGACTGCATCAACAGTGGCACAGTGGACTGCAGGGTAAAGGCACTCGTAACTTCCGTTGCTTTTAAGCTGTGACAGTGCAAACCCAGCCTGGGAAGGACGCATGCCTAAGAAAGAGTATGAAAACATGGTTCACCCTAACTCTTCTATGACTTCCTATTTCTAAATTGTAGGATATTACAACAGTTCTTTGGGAAAACAAATGAGTGCTTTGACTCATCCTATATGATATTTATAAAGTAAAGCACAAAGGAGCATTGACTAAGTATGAAAAAAACCGAGGATGAGACTAAGATCATACTCAGTCATACTTGAAATCAAAGAAAGTACAAATGGAAGGAAAGTACCACGCTGTCACGTTAGCATCAAAGTCAGGATTTTCAGATGCAAACATCTGCCTTTCATAAGCTAGGCAGGCAGTCAGATTTTTGCATCAACTGCACTGGCCCTGGCAAAGCAGAAGTTAACTTCCCTTCTTTCAGCTGGTTAGATGAGTGGATATCAGAAGGCAAACAGAGGAACTACAAGATTTAAAGCTCAAAGACAAAAGACTGGCACTGGGGATGGAAGTTCCTAGGAAACTGAAACAAGAAAACTCTAAACACACTGTCAAAACCAGTGCCAATGATCTCCCATTAAGTGAGGAGTGGCGCTAAAAGCTGTACCACCTAAAATGGTGCTATCTTACACATCATCAGAAAACCTCAAGTGGCCATTTTTTTCTGCTACTTTAGCAAAAGGGAGTTTAGGAGGTTTAGACACCAGGAGAGTGGTCACCTTCTCAAAAAGGAATTTGCCACAGACTCACAGGTATTCCAAATGTGGACCAAGTTCCCTTCCTAACAAGAATTAATATCAGTGCTTAAAAAAGAATGATGTCATCCAATGATTTGAAGCCCAGTAATTT
>NW_011441246.1:0-1157 GCF_000754665.1 Bison bison bison | reverse complement strand
TTCTTTTTAATAGCTGAGTAGTATTCCATTGTGTATATGTACCACAGCTTTCTTATCCATTCGTCTGCCAATGGACATTGAGTCAACCTCACTAATTACCAGGCAAATGCAAATCAAAACCTCAGGGAGATATCTCCTTATACCTGTCAGAATGGCCATCATGAAAAAACACAAGAAATAACAAGTGCTGGTAAGATTATACAGAAAAGAGAACCCTATCGTACGGTTGGTAGGAATGTAAGTTGATAGAGCCACTATGGAAAGCAATGTGGAATTTCCCCCCAAAATTAAAAATAGAACTAGTATATGATCCTGAAATTCCTCTTTGGGGTATTGATCCAAAGGTAATGAAAACACTGATTCAAAACAAAAGTCTCCATCCCTGTGTTTGCTGCTGAAAAACAGTATGCAGAACCGTGTCCTTCATTTAAAAGTAGTGTTCTTTTGAACTTAGAAATTAAGACCTGACAATTCACAAGCAAAAGGAAACATTTGCTTCCCCGGTTGTGGTATAATGTCTTACCAAACATTTTATAAACTTGATCTTTTCCTCTTCTGCTTTCTACCTTTGACTTCAGAAAGTCCAGAGCTGATAAATAGGTGGAAGCATTGTAGTATATACAGTTCATATCTAATAAAACCAACTTTTTTTTAATTAGTTCTACTCTCTAAGAATAATTTATTGCATTGAACTTCGAATGGCGTAACTTAATGTGTAATATTTGAGTGCAGTAGTAGACAAGCTACATCCAAAGATAACTGGATGAACTGATGAACCAGTTGAATTCGATGCTGAGTATGTCCAGGTGAGGATTTTATGTTGATGTGCTGAAGTGGAGTTACTTTTCCTGATATTTACTGGCCTAAAGTTTCCGTTCCCACTGGAGATGACTTGTAGGTTGGGATAATAGGGATAAATCACCAGTGCTAAAGGCAGGCTTCACCCTCGGGTGACATTCATTCTGATCTGCTATAGGTATTAAAAGTGTGGTTCATCTTCCTGGAGTGTTCTCTTACTTGAAATGTTGAGTAAATAGTCACTTCTTTTACCTTCACTCTCACACATCTATACTGTGAAAATGGAAAATATGCTATGCTATGCTATGCTAAGTCACTTCAGTCGTGTCCGACTCTGTGTGACCCCACAGACGTTAGCC
>NW_011441245.1:0-1157 GCF_000754665.1 Bison bison bison | reverse complement strand
TCAATTGAATGGATGCAGTGTAGTATTGATAGAATTGAAAAAATATATAATAGAATATAATTGAAGAGAACACAATAAAAGCAGAATAGAGCAGACTGCTATTAAGCATTATAAGGGGATATATTATTTATGAAACATTTTTATTTTCAGGTTTCCAAATAAATATGTATATATTTGTATGTGTGTATTATGTATATTGATATAAAAATGTATTACTTCCTGTGGGGCACAGTCCAGAAATCTGTGGAAGACACTGGGATATACATTGTTGCTAGCCTTGGAAAAATAGATCAAGAACATATTATTATGCTATGTCAATTGCTGTTAAAAGCAAAGAACTACTGTTGGATTAAAAGTTTAGCAAGCCAAACACTGCTTTGCTTTAAGTCTTTGTGGCCACTCTAATTCAGTTAACTACAATCTCTATGTGTTATCCTAAACATCTTTGACTTGCCCAAGGAAATTGGTAAATTCCAAGCTGGCATCTGATTACTGCTTGCCAGGATAAACTTTTCTTACCCTTTGGCATTCACTATCTGTCAGAGAAGACTAGCCCATTTGACATTGTTTATATTCTTAACATAACCCAAATAATATTAATTGGATTAAATTCCTGGTTAAAACACATGAACTCACTGAGTAAAACTAGACAGAAATATATTAGTTTAGAGATTATTATCCATTGACTATATGTTTTTCTGCTTTCATTTGTACAATAATAAAAGTGAGGTGTATTCACTGAGCTGACATTATCTCTACCTTTTATTTGGTACAAAATGTTGATGAATAAATAGAGACAAAATAAAAACTTCAAAACAATTTTGTGTCTATAGTCCTTCTACTGCTGCCAATTTTTCTTTATTCATTTTGAGGCCCTAATAGTAGGTGCAGATGTATTGGGCATTTTATGTCTTACTATTGAATCAAGCCCTTTATAAATATAAAATGCTCCTTTTATCTCTGATGATACTCATCTTAAAGTCTAATTTTTCTTATATTAATAGTGCCACCCTATTTTATAATTATTATTGGCATTATATTACTTTCCCACTCTTTTACCTGCAATTTGTATCTTTATATTTAAAGTGCATCTCTTTCAGACAATGTTTGTTATGTGGAAAATTCTTCAAGAGATGGGAATACCAGACCACCTGATC
>NW_011441244.1:0-1158 GCF_000754665.1 Bison bison bison | reverse complement strand
AGAACTTTAATCTGGAATTCCTAGAAGGGTGGAGACTATCTTTCTTATGGAACCATTTATACCAGATCAGAGTCTGGATTAGGGAGGCGGATATTAGGTAACCTAGAACTAGCTTGGTCTCTGGTTGAGGTGGCATTGGCAATGCTGTATTCACTGAGAGACTGTGTTTTCCTCTTGGGCACAGAGCTTATCTTCAGGCTTCCAGCAATTACGTGGCGGGGGCATGTGACTGAATTCTGGGCATTGGAAGATAAGAGGAAGTGATGTTTGCCACTGTCAAACTAGGCCCACAAAATATCCCATGGGGTCCTCCATGCCTTCCCTCTTTACCTTCCTGTAGTGGCCTTGGAATCTATATCTTGATGGCAGAAAGGATGGAAGGATCCTCAGTCTCTGAATGACTGTGTGAAACGGTAGCATCCTGTCTTCCCCAGCCCTCTTTTGATATCTCTGTGCATTTGATGTTTGTGTTAAGCCATTGAGATCTTGGAGCTTATCTGTTGTGACAGCTAGTGTTAATCATCCTGGCTAATTCAATTAGGCAGGTCTGGAACACTAGTCTCCCTGAGTCACAGGACAGTCTGTCTCCATCCTTGATGAATATGACCAGCAAATACTGAGCAATCAGTGGGCTGGGATAAGGTGGTTGAATTAAAAGCCACCTGGCTGCAGACCTGCTTCTGTTTCTCTGCTGCTGGCTTTAAGAAAACAGTCTTGTTTTTCAGTGCCCCAGTGTTCTGTTTACAGAATGATGGAATGATTATAATCATCTCCTGCTTAGGCTCCATGTTGGAGCTGAGGGCTAAGTATTGAAATATGGCTAAGTTGTTTGCAATTATAAACAACTAAATAATATATGCATTGTCTTTATTACGGCTTCAACTGATAGGCACTGGCATTCTTCAAGAAGAGACGAACTGGAAAGGTTAGTTTAAGAATTAGCAATTAAAAAAATCATGATCTTTGCTGCCACTGAATTTTAAATCGTGCAAACATTTATGTTTGTGCCAAAGATCCACAATTTCCTTTAGAGCAATTACTGAAATGCATTCACAAGATAAAAATGGAGTTTGGGGAAGAATATTTAAGAGCTCTTTAATGATGTTAAAAACTTTGCTAATTTGCCAAGTTGTTCAGAAATCCACTTCAGTTTTTTTT
>NW_011441243.1:0-1158 GCF_000754665.1 Bison bison bison | reverse complement strand
CCCCACGGCATCCTTCCCCGGACTATGCCCCGTCTCCCTGCATCCTCCTTTCTAGGCCACTGGGCGCGCGGGCACGTGGCCCTGACGCTGCGGAGCCGTGCGTTGGAAACAAAGTGCTCCCGGGCCTCCGAACTTTTTGTAACATCCAGAACTTCTCATGGAATGAGGAAAAGGCGCAAAGGGTCATTGGAACGAGAGATGGCCAGAAATTAGAGAGATACCTGCAAATCGCGTTTGCAATCAATAGGTATTGCAAAACAAACGCAGGAACATCTAATGTTGATTCCCGAAACCAAAGTCTTGCTTTTCCCTTTAGGTTAATAATAGCCTGTTTCAGAAAATTAATAATTGAACCTTCTGAAAATTTTTATATTTCCTGTCGAGATTTTGTTTTTAGCCATTTTATGCCAGTGAGAGTTTCAAAGTGAAGTGAAAGTAAAGCCGCTCAGTCGTGTCCGACTCTTTTCAAAACCACCAGGCAAAAAGTTTCTTGCTTCACTTTGCATTTATCATGTTACATATTTATAATCGTTTTGTCCATGCGTGATGAGGATCCTCAGGAAAGATAGTTTGTGCTATTTTTACTGCTAAATTATATCCAAAGTAGTACCATTTCAACGCATAATCAATATAAAAACTGTGATTTTTGCGAGTTTTTAAAAAAATATTGAAATCCACTGTGTATTTTACACTTACATCATCTCAATTTGGAGTAGCCACATTTCAAATGTTTCATAGGCACCTGTGGCTAGTGGCTGTTCTTTATTGGACAGCACCATCCTAGATGTGTAGTTTTCCGTACTCTTAAATTTCAATTCCATGAATTATTCTCAGTCCTCATCAGCCTCTTCTGAATTCATCTATGAATTTATAGCAAGCATTTTGGCACTGGTAGCAATTGTCTTCTATAATGTTATGTTATTTCTATTAATGGATAGAAAAGCAAATTAGGTAATAAATCATGATTCAGGGGATTCCCTAATTGCCCAGTGGTTAGAACTCCATGCTTCCATTGCAGGGGGCAGTTTGGCAAACTAAGATTCCACAAGCCACAGTGGGATGGCCATAAATAAATAAATGCCGATTCAACTAAATTGAGAGGGAATAGCATTGGGTACAGACTTCTAACCTAGGCACCATCCTTAACTTTCCATATTT
>NW_011441242.1:0-1158 GCF_000754665.1 Bison bison bison | reverse complement strand
TAGCCATTAAGCCACAAGGAAACAGGGACCTTGGTCCTGCAATGACAGGAACAGATTCTGCCAACAGCTGAAATCAACTGAAAAGTGGTTTCTTCCCCGAAGCCTCCAGGAAAGAGCCCAGCCAACATCTTGATTTGGGTCTGTGACACCCTCAGAGGAGGACCCAATTGAGTCTGTCCGGCTACTGTGAGACAATAAAGGGGTGTTGTTTCAAGCTTCTAAGTTCATGTTAATTTGCTCAGGCAGCAGAAGGAAAATAGCACAGGCAAGCTGCAGATAAAGTGAGTTAAGTAGCCTACTGGTGCATAGTAGAAAAAGAACTTGAGAATAAGAAACTCATTGCTTCCTTTGGAGCCGCGTTTCTCAAATTTTAAGGTACACATCGATTTCCAGAGGATCTTGTTAAAACGCAGGTTCTGATTCAGTGAGCCTGGAGGGGCCTGGGGATTTTAATTTTAACCCTCTCCCATGTGAAGCTGCTGTTGCTGGTCCAGGAACCACGCCCTTGAGAATAAAGTCTGAAGCCATATACTTAGGTGGAGCCTAAGATTCTGCATTTTTAACAAGCTCCCAGGTGATGCTGGTGCCGCTGCTCTGGGGCTCACAGGCTAGGGGGTGGGGGGTTGGGGGGTGCAGGGCTTTGGAACTCAATTCCTCCAACGGATCCCAATCCTGCCTACACGTCAGAATCTCCTAGGGGAACCGTAAAATGCGCAGAAGCAGGGTCCACTTTTAATTTAACTGGTCTCAGTTGGAACAGAGACATCAGTTCTTACAAGGAATCTCCTCTCTGCAGCCAGGGATGAGAAGTATATGGCTTCAGACTTTACTCTCAAGGGCATGGTTCTTGGACCAGCAACAGCAGCTTCACATGGGAGAGGGTTAAAATTAAAACCCCCAGGCCCCTCCAGGCTCACTGAATCAGAGTATCCACATGCAGGTACAGGCATCTGTGTTTGCACTGGCTTTCCAGAGGATTCTAATGCTGGTTAAGTCTCTGCCTGCCATGCAAGAGACATGGATTCGATCCCTGGGTCCAGAAGATCCCCTGGAGGAGGGAATGGCAACCCACTCCTGTACTCTTGCCTGGAAAATCCCATGGACAGAGGTGCCTGATGGTGGTCCCAATGAGTCGGACAGAAATAAGTGACTAACACT
>NW_011441241.1:0-1158 GCF_000754665.1 Bison bison bison | reverse complement strand
TGCCGGTGGCTGTCAGTGTGGCTGCTTTGGTGTGGATGAGTATCTTAGGGGTGTGTGTGTGTGTGTGTGTGCATGTCTGTGTACACAGGTGATTGTGTCTTTAAATGAATATGATTTATATGGGTCTGTATGATGTGTAGTCACACATTTGAAATTCTGTGCCCTGTGTCTCTCCCTGTTATGCTTAGTGTGTGTGCAAACCTGGTTTGGAGCAGATAAAAGTCATGTAATCAGGAGAGGAGCTGGCAGAGTGCTCCCCACTCAGGCTGGTGTCCTCCTGGGCCCAGCTCACCCTCCCCAACCATGCACCAGCTCTGTCACCCACCTTTCTCACCTTGATGGGGGAAAGTGAAGGCTAGAAATGAGGGACCCCCCACTTCTGCAGATACAAGTTTAAAAAAAATCTGTTTTACATCATGAACTGGTTCTCATTAGTTGGTAAGGCTGTACTGTGTTAAGAGGGATTCTGAGGTTAAGTCTGGCTTCTGACATGGGCACAGATTGGCCTGTGTGGTGTGGTGGGCAAGCCCTAGTGCTGGATCAAGGTTGAGGCAGGGGCCTTAAACCCAGCATCCAGCATCCGTTGAGGGGCCAGGAGCTGAGATGCTGGCAGGGAAGATCACAGCATCACATGCTAGCTCCCACATCAGCTGAGAAGTGCAGGGACCTAGGTCTCACATTTATGCTGGACTCTGGGTGGAAGCACCCCGGGTTGCAATGGGAGGTGATCCTGTTGGTCTCGGAGCCTTCCCATGAAGTGGTTGTACCTGGTGTGCAATCCAGACTAATAAGCACCAACACCTATGGAGTCCTTTACTGTTTACAAAGGCACGTTATGCAAAGTAATCATATGAGGGCCCAACTGAGCATGTAGCATGTACCAGTCCTTATTTTAGCAATACTTATATTTCATCTAAGAATCCTAAAGCAGGCATTATTATCTGCACTTCAGAGATGAGGATCTGTAGGCTCAGGGAAATTGCCCTGCGTCATACAGCTTGTAAGTGACAGATCTAGGTTTTGAACTAAGTCTGCCTCCAAAGCCTGTGCTCTTTTTTTTTTTTTTGGCTGCACAGCATTGCAGCATGTGGGAATCTTAGCTCTCTGACCAGGGATTGAATCCACTTCCCCTGACAGTGGAAGCACAGAGTCTTAACC
>NW_011441240.1:0-1159 GCF_000754665.1 Bison bison bison | reverse complement strand
TCACTTTTCACTTCCATGCATTGGAGAAGGAAATGGCAACCCACTCCAGTGTTCTTGCCTGGAGAATCCCAGGGACGGGGCAGCCTGGTGGGCTGACGACTATGGGGACACGCAGAGTCGGACACGACTGAAGTGATTTAACAGCAACAGTAACAGCAACACATTCAAAATGATGGAAATAGTTATTTTATAGGAAGGGAACTTAATTCTGTCCTGGAGAAAAAAGTTATCAAGCCTGGCCCACTCTGCTTTTGTACCTGAGTACCCCCGCTTCCTTACTGCTGCCACTGTTTTCACTCATCCTCAGCTCTTCTTGCCTGAATTATTCTAATAATATCCCAAATGGTGTTTTGTCTCCATTTCACTCCCATGCAATCTGATTTCCACACTGATTTCAGAATATTTTTTTCAAAAAGACAAATCTGAATGTTTATTTTCCCGGCTTCAAGTCCAGTAGTGATTCCCATCACCTTCAGCTTCCACTCCAAACCTGGGGCTTAGATGTGGGAAAGCCTGCATCAAGCATGCTTTTTCCTTTCTACACCAGCCTTCCTGCAGTCACGCTTGTATTTCTATAGTGCCACAGTTTATTGCACTCATTCACTCAGCTTTATGAATGTATTCTCTTTCTAGTAAATCTGTAGCTCTGATATGCTCTATTTGACAGCACGTGTTATGCCTATTGTCTGACCTACAAGGTCTCTCATTCTTTAAATCTGGGTTGAAGCATAAACTGCCTAGTGAATAGTGCTCCATACTCCTTCTGGCCTTGAGGCAAAGGGTTTGCATTATGATATTAATCCAGGATGCATTTAGATTTCAAGGTAGAGCTAAAAGAGTAGGGTCTTGGTTGCCATGTTTCACAACTGTGTGACTTTACACAACATACTACACATGTTCTGCGGGACCTATGGGGCCTAGATACCGTCAGCTTTTCTGAAACCTGCCTTTCAAGTTGAGCTACTGTAGCAGTCATGTGTTTAATAGAGGGTCTTGCCCTAAACTCCCTACAGTTAGTTAGCCTAGAGGTGAATTCCTTATCCAGAGTGGGCCAGTGGGTCAATGAAATTCCTCCATCCTCCAGACTGGAATTGTGACTTATTTATTTTGGCTTCTTTTTCATCAGTAAAATGGGAGCACTAATAATGCTTTATCAGAT
>NW_011441239.1:0-1159 GCF_000754665.1 Bison bison bison | reverse complement strand
TGCTGCAGCTATCCATTTGTCCTCCACTTATGACTCAGTCTTCACAGACTTCAATATTCTACCTAGGTGTTATTCTGAGAGACTAGGCTAGTTTTCAACTTCTTTGTCCCACGGTTTTATTTCAGTGTTATGGCACCTCTTTTGAAATCTATAACATCCTCTAACACCAATAGTAAGGAAGAAATTTTAATTATACATATACGGAAACTTAATTAGAACAGACAAAATAGACTTTTTAAGACCAACTCTTTCTCTATTTGATAAGTCCTAAAGTCATTAATACTTGCTGGGGAAGGTTTGTACACAAACAGGAATTTAAAACCTCTGCTTACTGCTGCCTTATCATTCAACACCAAAGTTCTCCTTAAAAAAAAAAAATAAAATAAAATAAAACAGAGAGGAATCCCTGTGTGCACACACTGTAATCCCACAAAAATCACTACATTTCTGTTGTTTTAACATTTTTTTTTAAAGGAGTAAAAGTAAAAATCATTTAACATTTCTCGACAGAGACACACTATAGCTTATCTTAATAAAGGTAAAAATGGAAAAAAGCCCTGGAGTCTGTGTTGAGAGATCTGGATTCTACCCCTAGTCCCTTTTGGCTTCAGATCACATATGCTCTTGCACAGAACTGAGCTTTTGGCTAAACAAAGCATTCAGGGCAAGAATCACTAAATGTGATCCAGTTTTATCGTAAGCTTATAAAGGAAGACTCATACACTGTAGACCAAGAGGTACTCGGTATCACTACATGATCTCCTCACAGGGCAAATCAATGACCTTCTTGGGGAAAAAATAAACTACCAATCACTTCAAAACCTGATTGCTTTTCCTGTAGCATTATATATTAAGGACACTCTGGATCTTTGGCAATCATTCAAAAAAAATCATCATTTAAAAATAACTAGATATGTATGTCATGCTAGTTGCTACAAGCTCATTTGTTTTCTTATTACTTATGTAAATAACTTAGATACAAGGCACAATAAGAAAATTAGAAGCCTAGATAGATCTGTATTAACGGCCATATTCCCTTAAAAATATATGAAGCATAGATTAGCAAGCGGGGGCTGGGCAGGGAGGCGCAGTGCGGGCTGCATCGCTTAGAGTAAGAATCTGGCCTGAATACCCTGAGCGCTATCTGAGCGAAATAATT
>NW_011441238.1:0-1159 GCF_000754665.1 Bison bison bison | reverse complement strand
AAAAGGGGTGTATCCAACTGACAAATGAACTGGGTTGCAATAATTGATTTGTAAGTTAATTAGTAGCTTTGAAGTATTTTTTATTAGATTTAATATTTCAAATTAGGTCTATGCTTGCAAGTCAGCTAAGCACCAAGTGGGTGAGAGGGGAGAGGAGATTATCAGAAGAATAACACATGATGTGCATAGGAAGAAGTGAAATTTAAACTAGGAATAGAAAGTAGTAAGGAAGAGGGACAGAAGGTAGGGTCCCAAAAGTCAAGGTGTATACTTTAAGGTTTCTGTTATAGCAAGATCAGTATTTAACTGCTTTTCTAACCTTGAGTTTGCATGGAAGAAAGTCCTCTTGGAGCCTAGGAAACTAAGAGAAGAAGCTGTTTAAAATTTTTATAGGTGATATTTATATGATATATCATCAAAACAGAACCCTTTTAAGAGTTATTAATGATTAAGCCAGAACCCAGGCATAAACTTGGGTTGCCTCATACTGGGATGTGTGGTCATTCTCATGAGTGTGGCCAAACTTAGAATTTTCCCAGTACAATTTTAAATAGATGAAACAAGAATCCAGATGTAGTTAGATTTAACAATTTAGAATTAACAATTTAAGCAGTCTTAACCTTGAAACACTTCAGTATTCAATCTCCTGCCTTCCTGATTGCTAATAGTTATGTGACCCTTTAGGAGAATAATTTGGGAGATTAGAGAAGACAAGTTTTCATATAAACACAATGCAACTTGAAAAATAAGAATGAAGTTGGGTAAGGATATGTACTGGTTAATATCTCTTAACTTGAAAACACAAGGCTTATCCTCTTGGTTTTTATTCAGATGTTGTCCCTATAGTCTTGAAAAATGCTGAAAGGTTTACAACTGTTGACATATTTCATTTTTTAAGACCATTTTTCACTTTTAAGATGCTTTTCCCATGGAATTTCCAACTAGATTTGGTCTACCTCCAGCTATCTCAAACTGAGTTTAATCACCAGGAAAGTTCTATTGATTGTCAATGATGTTTGCTTGATTAATTCAGTTCTAGCTGTGTTGCCCTTTTACCTATGTCTTTCAGCATGTCCTAGAAAATTAAATGTTTCCTTTGGGATTTTCAGTGAATTTGAACTGAAAAGAAGGTTATTTTCCTTTTTTTTTTTTTTTTTTT
>NW_011441237.1:0-1160 GCF_000754665.1 Bison bison bison | reverse complement strand
TCTCCAGGGGATCTTCCCAACCCAGGTACTGAAACTGAACCCTTACATCTCCTGTCTCAGCAGGCAGATTATTTACCAACTGTGCCACCTAGGAAGCCATTATTTGCATAGTAATTCTCAATTGGTCTCAAAATTAATTCTTAAAAATATTTCAATTTAAAAATTACTTTTTATAAAATATGATTATTCAAATTGAATATAATTGCACTGAATTTTAAGATTAAGAGAAGGCAGATTTTAAGAGATTATGGAGGAAGTATGACATAGAAATAGATGTCACAAGTGAAAATCCATTTGTGAAGTTTATAAACATGAAAAGGCCAGAGAGGTGAGTGTAAAAACTAAAAGGTGATATTGATTTAACTGATGACAAGATTTGCAAAAATGTAAATAATGTTTTGAGGTGAATATTTGAGTACCAGATTTATTTGACATATCTTTGTATGAATCTCATTGCTTTCCATAAGATGAGGAAAAGAAATATGTATTTCTAGGATTCAGAAGCCAGATATTTTGGCATCTCCTGTAATGTTTGATATCTTTTTATAAATTACTTCTGAATCCTTAATCTAAAGTTAGAAAAATACCTTTAGTCAAACATGCATATTGTGAGTTATCTTATAGAAGGTTTATCTTTTTCAATAGGCATGTTTCTAAATAAAATTTGCTTTTTAATCTGGAGGTAATTAATGATCTACTATCAATATTTTTTGAGCTCTTGAGCACATTGAAATTCAACAAGCCATCTGTTTCTTAAGACCTCATCTTTGATTCCTCTTACTGTACTTCTACGAAAGGAGACTTCTCCTTATTTTCTAACTGGAGGATAAGGCAGTGGTAAAGCAGTATTCTACTGATATAACAGAGTCAATACAATTTCTCTGTGCCAAGTTTAAAAAAAAAAAAACTGCTTTTAATTTAAGACTGTAAGCAAAGCACATCATATGTGAGATATAAACTGATATTCATAGAAAGTGTCATTTTCTATTCTTACTCTACAAGGCAAGTTACAACTTGCTCTGCTTTTTAGGTCTCTTCAGAAAAACAATACAAAGTGGAAAGAGTGACTCTCCTGTGATTACAATTCCTTTAAAAATAAGATAGAAATGTCTAAGCTGCAATGAGAAAACAGAAAGAGAAATTAAGGAAACAATTCCATT
>NW_011441236.1:0-1160 GCF_000754665.1 Bison bison bison | reverse complement strand
TTATTTAAGCAAAAAAAAAAAAATAACAACCCCAAACAAAAATCTGTACACACAACATTAATACCTAACGATGTCCTGATTTAATATATAGCATGATTCAGGTACAGGACCCTCCCATTCATCTGGCCACAGTGAGAACAGTGCCTTCAGTCCAGATAACTGAGAGACTTTGAAATGTATACGTATTTTCCAATGAATTTTTCATATCTTTTGAAAAGAGTTGAACTCTTCTACCAGAATTCAAGCAAAAGATACCTTTTTCCACACTCACAAGTCAGTGAGAATTTGACAGTGGGAATGCTACAAAAGTCAGGGATTTAAAATTTTATTCTTACAGGTTATCTGAGAGTATAAATCTTGACATAACATCCTCCCATTATTAAATGCTCTCAAGAATTTCCTGCTTTTATGAAGTATGTCACAGCTTTCATTAGCTAAGTAGCTTCTTGCTTCTAAGCTGATTAAAATAAGCTTAAAAGAACCCAATTTGAACAATTTTCCAAAGTAACTTCAAAAATTAAGCACATATTATTAATGAATTATTTATTATTTCTCATAATTTGATATATTTGGATTTTCTAAATATTCTTAACAGCCATTCTGTCTAGCTATACAGTCAGGTTGTGCTCTCCAGCAGAGCTTTGCTTCATCCAGAAAATGAGAAATAGCATTGATTTTCCCATAATTTATTAAAAACACTGGGGGAGGGTAAAAACAGGCAGAGAAAGCTCTTTCTTAGGTTAACATTGAATGTCTTCAGTTAAGATTTGGAAACCACAGAATGCATAATTAGGAGTGTACATGTCATGCAAAATCTATGAAATACTAAAGAAGATAAAGCCATTATGCATTTTAAGCACACTCAGCAAAATCTTCTATCATACTGCTATTTTCATCATTGGATGAAGCTTGGATTTGCATTATTACTTAAATAAACAGTTCATGAGTTAACACAAAAAAATGAAAAATGTGTCAATACAAAGCGGATGGTAACGTTTAAATACTCAATATCCAATGCTACAGTGGATTTCAGAGGGAAACCATAAGTTTGCAAACCTCTCTGTAAGTTGTCTCAGAACACTACTTGGAAACCCTAGCCATATAAAGTCCCCAAAAAAGTAACATGCAGATAAAACTGCCCACATCAGCTGACAGTATGA
>NW_011441235.1:0-1160 GCF_000754665.1 Bison bison bison | reverse complement strand
TTAAAAACACCTGAGCAGGTAAATACCTGTTAGTGGGTCCAGGAAAAAGACTCCTTTTATAAGCATGACTTATAAAAGACTTGCTTTATAAGTATGAAGAACTTGCAAAAACATCGAGAAAAAGCATGCAAGATTTAGGGGGTATAGTTATATCTCAAGATGCAAGAAAGGAAAAGAAAAAAAAAAGTCAAGGGGGAATTCCCTGGTGGTCCAGTGGTTATTAGGACTTTACTTAAAGTCCCTCATGCTGTATGGCACCACCAAATTTAAAAAAAAAATTAAAAAATAAAAAAAGCCCAACTAAGTTAATGATAACACATACTTACCGTCTCAGCCATGGAATACTCAGAATTCAGTTTCTTTGCTAGGCCGTAATCTCCAAGTTTTATCAGGTTTGCCTTGGTCAGAAAAATATTTAATGTCTTTATATCCCTGGGAAAAAAATGCTGTATATTAAACCCATACACTAAACTGTTTTATCTCATCTACCTTCCCACCCAAGATTAGTACAAAATAAAAGAGTGTGTTACCACTGTTCAGGCTGTTATAGGATCCAAAAGAGTGTTCATTACTTTCTCATACATTTTAACACTGAGAAGGGAACTTGGGGAAGTAGAGGCAGAGAATTACTTCATCTTCCAGGGATTCACAGCACAGGCACATCCCCCCCAAAACTGAAGTTATTAGAAAAAGTTGAAAGGTCAGATTAAAAAAATAAAAAGTGCCCTAAGTAATTCCTATAAGGTACACTGCCTCTTCAATTACCACTGGTGCCTTGAATTAAGTGATATCCAGGCAATTTTAACACTGAGTTGTGTCAAAGTTTCAAATCTGTTAAGGCAAGAGAAGCACATCGGCCAATACAGATCACCTAAATAAAATCACCAGCTATCTTTCTAAAGATGAACCGACCATGTGTAACACAAATAAACTGTGCCTGGTTCACACTGTGCCTTCCTTTATTGAAAGATGTGAAAAAATCAGAACAATATTTTTGATAATTTTCAAAAATAAAACACTATACAACTGTAGCCACTCAACAACTATCAAGAACTATATGTTAAATGGACAAACCAATAAAAAAGAAAACTAGTGTATTAATATTAATCTCTAGCAGTAGTCCATGATTCATTTAAGGGTACAATGAAGTGGAAATGTTC
>NW_011441234.1:0-1160 GCF_000754665.1 Bison bison bison | reverse complement strand
CCTTAAGACTCAGGTGGTCTTCAACATTTCTTACTTCTGATGTATTCAAAAAAGGTCCATTCACTGCAAAGGTTAAGGAGCGAACACAGGCAACTACTAGCTATGAGAAAATTTTAAGATATTAATATAGCTCTAATTTTGAAACAAACTTGCCTCATTGAAAAACAAAAGTTTGAAATATATGTATGTATATACATACACACACACATATATATGCTTTTGCTTTTAGCAGTTACTAAATAATTTTGACCTCCAATTCCTGTCATTGTTCTCCAGATTCATGCTTCTATTATGAATATCCATATACTTAAACAACTATTTCAAAACAAAAAATTTCATTAGTCCTTTAAAATTGTTAATTAAAATACTGTTATTGAATTACAAGTTTATAAATTGTTGCTTTTTATGAAATCTATCAATGAAATGGTTGTTTCAAATCTTTTTTTTAGGGTTTTATATGTTGGAAAGGGGAGAGAAATGAGAAGGAAAGGAAATAACTATAAAATGATGAAGTAATTTTTAAAAGCAAAATCACTGAAAGGCCACTAATAATTTCAAGTGAAATGCTATATAAAAGCTTTTAAATGCCTTAAATTTGTGAAAAACTACCCAGGAGATCAACAAATTCACATCAATGAGCTGCATTATACTAATAAGAGACCCTTGGCCTCTAGCCAGAGAGAACAAACAAAATGAACCATTCTCACATGGCTGCAAATTATCCAAAAGGAAGAGAAAGAGACAGAGTCAAAGTAACATGTTTGTATGGTGGGAAAAAGATCAAAAATTGATCAGTCCAAGCTGAGGTAATTAGAACCATAGTCAACGAGATGGGGTGCATGTTCTTAGTCCTATAGAAATGAATCTTAAATGCTGAACAAATTAGCTATTCACTATTTGGATTCTTGCTTTAAAAAAAAATTCATAAAACATCTGGATGGTACCAGGTGTTCAAACTTTTAAAAATTAGTAACTTCTTGACCCTGTAAGAAATTATCTCGTTTGTGTGATTTTCAGAAAGATTTATAAAATTTGATTTTTAGTTAAACTTATCTCTGTTAGCATGAAACTAATCACCTGCTCCTATGTTGAACTATGGTTTGCACAAAAAGAAAAATAACTGCAAAGTGAAGACAATTTAAAAATCAGTGTATCTATCT
>NW_011441233.1:0-1139 GCF_000754665.1 Bison bison bison | reverse complement strand
GGAAGCCCCAGGGTTACACTTTTATTCTCTTTCTTTCTACCCTTTTTATGGTGGTATTTTGTAGTTGAGAATTTTTAAACCTATGAATATTCAAATTATGTGTGCTTAGTCGCTCAGTCGTGTCTGACTCTTTGCTACCCCACAGACTGTAGCCTGCCAGGTTCCTCTGTCCATGGGGATTCACCAGGCAAGAATAATGGAGTGCGTTGCCATCCCCTCCTCCAGGGGATCTTTCCAATCCAGGGATTGAACCCAGGTTTCACACATTGCAGATAGATTCTTTACTGTCTGAGCCACCAAGGAAGCCCAAGAACACTGAAGTGGGTAGCCTATCCCTTTCCCAGGAAATCTTCCTGACTCAGGAATTGAACCAGGGTCTCCTGCATTACAGGTGGATTCTTTACCAGCTGAGCTACCAGGGAAGCCCATTCAAATGTATAGTGTATTTCAATAAAATGGTAAGCTACCAGTACTGATGGTAGATTTCTTTATTTCAAGGTTTCTCTGCAATGCAACTGTTCATCTAATGTAAGATTGTCTCTGTTTCCTTGGGTTCCTAATATAAGTTCCCCATCCATGGTGCTGTTCCTGTTGTTGCTATTGTTGTTCAGTCGCTAAGTTGTTTCCTACTCTTTGAGACCCCTTGGACTACAACATGCCAGGTCTCCATGTCCCTCACTATCTCCTGCAGTTTGCCCAAGTTCATGTCCATTGAATTGGTGATGCTATCCAACAAGCCCAAGTTTATGTCCATTCAACAAGCCCAAGTTTATGTCCACTGTATCAGTGATACTATCCAACCATTCAATCTTCTGCCCTGCTCTTCTCCCTTTCCCTTCAATGTTTCCCAGCACCAGTGTCTTTTTAAATGAGTTGACTCTTTGAATCAGATGGCCAAAGTATTGGAGCTTCGGCTTCAGCATCAGTATTTCCAATGAATATTCAGGACTAATTTCCTTTAGGATGGACTGGTCGGATCTCCTTGTAGTCCAAGGGACACTCAAGAGTTTTCTCCAACATCACAGTCCAAAAGCATCAGTTTTTCAGCACTCAGCTTCTTTATACTACAACTCACATCCATACATGACTACTGGAAAAACCATAGCCTTGACAAGATGGACCTTTGTTGGCAAAGTAAT
>NW_011441232.1:0-1161 GCF_000754665.1 Bison bison bison | reverse complement strand
CAATCTTGATTCCAGCTTATGTTTCTTCCAGCCCAGTGTTTCTCATGATGTACTCTGCATATAAGTTAAATAAACAGGGTGACAATATACAGCCTTGACGTAGTCAAAAGACTGAGATAATACAAATTATGCTCTACGACCATGATAATATTAAACTAGAATAAATAGTAAAAATGTAACTAGAGAAATTCCCTGTAATCCATTTGTCACAGAAGAATTCAGAATTAAAATTGTAAATTAAATTGAACTGAATATGAAGGATGACACAGCATATTAAATATTGTTTGTGGATGCTTAGTCACTTAAATCTTACGAGATGTACATAAAACAGATATCAAGAGTTACAACTAGAAAAACTTTAGTACCACTCCAAAATAAAGAAAGTGAAAGGAAAGGAACAATAAACATAATTTCCTTGAATTTTCTATGATCCAACAGATGTTGGCAATTTGATCTCTGGTTCCTCTGTCTTATTTAAATCCAGCTTGTAGATATGGAAGTTCTCTGTTCACTACTGTTGAAGCCTAGCTTGAAGGATTTTGAGCATTACCTTGCTAGAATGTGAAATGAGCATAGTTATGTAGTAATTTGAACATTCTTTGGCATTGCCTTTCTTTGGGATTTTGGAGCCCAGAAATATAAAATCCATCACAGCTTCCACTTTTTCCTCTTCTATTTGCCATGAAATGATGGGACCAGATGCCATGATCTTAGAAAAGAACACATACAGCAATGACAATGAAAAGATTATGACTACAGGCAATATAAAAAAATTTCCATTTGATCAATTTGATCACCATATAAGTGTTTTAATTTTAATGTTACTTATAGGTTAGTTACAGATACCTTTTATCAGATTAAAGCTTCCAGTTCATTCCCAGTTGTTTAAATTGGGGTATGGGAAATTGTTTAAACAATTTTATTGTATTATAAGGCACATACAGAAAAGCACATTATTCATAGGTGTACAGCTCAAATAATTTACACAAAGTTAAAATGTGTATGTAATCAACCCCTGGTCGAGAAGCATAACATTTATCAGGATTCTAGTACCCACCTCATGCCCTTTTTCTTTCACTGCCCACTATTTGCATCTGCTGAGGGTCACTGACATTCTCACTTCTAATGTTGTGTACTAGTTTATCTGTTTTTGAAATTTAT
>NW_011441231.1:0-1161 GCF_000754665.1 Bison bison bison | reverse complement strand
ATCCTGAACAAAGCTCTTCCTGTCTCTTAGAGACAGGAAGAGCTTTGTTCAGGATCTCAGATGTAGATCAGGGACTTGGGATCATAAAATCCAAGTTTAAGGTTGTTTGGAAGTGATGTGCAGGGGAAGCCCTAAAGGTTTTAGAGCCAAGTAAGTCAACGGTTGAGTCTGATGGATCTGGATCAAACTTCAGGGAGAAAGATGGCAAAAACTGACCAAGAACGAGGTATCAAAGTTACCTGTGAAGCCAGACACTGGTTTGCTGAGAAAAAGGGAATCAGTGGCCACTAGGGTCATAATAGAATGAATTTTATCAGACAGATGAACACTGACTTCAGATGATAAAATTGCACACACACAGGAATGTATGGATGGTTTAAAGCCAACAACAGAAAAAATAAAAGCTGAGGCCATTTTTATTTTCCATTAAAACTGCATGTGTATATAGGAGATTAGATTATAGAGCATTAGATTATAGAGCAAAGATGAGACAAAGCATTCACACAAGAGTTACAGTTCAACTAAGGCAAGGAAGAACTTAAGAAGGGATCAAAATAGACTGGGACAAAGAGGAAAGCACACACAGCAATTAAACTCAAACAGAAAACACTCCAGAAGAATGGCAAGGTAAAAAGTTTACTATCTAGATCATATATTAAAACATGGCAGGGACTTCCCTGGTGGTCCAGTGGTTAAGACTCCGCCTCCCAATGCAGGGACACGAGCTGGACCCTGTTCAGGGAAGCAGGACTCCATACGCTCTGGGGCAACTAAGCCCGCAAGGCACAGCACAGACCCAGCGCAGCCAGAAGACAGCAGCGCTCCCCAAGGTGAACCCACTCTATGAGATGATCTAACACTCATCATACTGAGCTCGTTCTTAAACATCTGATAAGAGACTGATAAGGGACTGGGGCTTCCCTGGTGGCTCAGATGTAAAGAATCTGCCTGCGATGCAGAAGACCTGGGTTTGATTCCTGGGTCAGGAAAATCACCTGGAGGAGGGCATGGCAACCACTCCAGTATTCTGCCTGGAGAATCCCATGGACAGGGGAGCCTGGTGGCTACAATCCATGGTCACCAAGAGTTGGACACGACTGAGCCACTAACACTCATTTTCAAGGGGTTGGTATCCAGAATATACATAGAACTCCTACAACT
>NW_011441230.1:0-1162 GCF_000754665.1 Bison bison bison | reverse complement strand
GGAAGCCCCAGGGTTACACTTTTATTCTCTTTCTTTCTACCCTTTTTATGGTGGTATTTTGTAGTTGAGAATTTTTAAACCTATGAATATTCAAATTATGTGTGCTTAGTCGCTCAGTCGTGTCTGACTCTTTGCTACCCCACAGACTGTAGCCTGCCAGGTTCCTCTGTCCATGGGGATTCACCAGGCAAGAATAATGGAGTGCGTTGCCATCCCCTCCTCCAGGGGATCTTTCCAATCCAGGGATTGAACCCAGGTTTCACACATTGCAGATAGATTCTTTACTGTCTGAGCCACCAAGGAAGCCCAAGAACACTGAAGTGGGTAGCCTATCCCTTTCCCAGGAAATCTTCCTGACTCAGGAATTGAACCAGGGTCTCCTGCATTACAGGTGGATTCTTTACCAGCTGAGCTACCAGGGAAGCCCATTCAAATGTATAGTGTATTTCAATAAAATGGTAAGCTACCAGTACTGATGGTAGATTTCTTTATTTCAAGGTTTCTCTGCAATGCAACTGTTCATCTAATGTAAGATTGTCTCTGTTTCCTTGGGTTCCTAATATAAGTTCCCCATCCATGGTGCTGTTCCTGTTGTTGCTATTGTTGTTCAGTCGCTAAGTTGTTTCCTACTCTTTGAGACCCCTTGGACTACAACATGCCAGGTCTCCATGTCCCTCACTATCTCCTGCAGTTTGCCCAAGTTCATGTCCATTGAATTGGTGATGCTATCCAACAAGCCCAAGTTTATGTCCATTCAACAAGCCCAAGTTTATGTCCACTGTATCAGTGATACTATCCAACCATTCAATCTTCTGCCCTGCTCTTCTCCCTTTCCCTTCAATGTTTCCCAGCACCAGTGTCTTTTTAAATGAGTTGACTCTTTGAATCAGATGGCCAAAGTATTGGAGCTTCGGCTTCAGCATCAGTATTTCCAATGAATATTCAGGACTAATTTCCTTTAGGATGGACTGGTCGGATCTCCTTGTAGTCCAAGGGACACTCAAGAGTTTTCTCCAACATCACAGTCCAAAAGCATCAGTTTTTCAGCACTCAGCTTCTTTATACTACAACTCACATCCATACATGACTACTGGAAAAACCATAGCCTTGACAAGATGGACCTTTGTTGGCAAAGTAATGTTTCTGCTTTTGAATATGCTAT
>NW_011441229.1:0-1162 GCF_000754665.1 Bison bison bison | reverse complement strand
CTGGAGCTTGCACAAACTCATGTCCATCAAGTTGGTGATGCCATCCAACCATCTCATCTTCTATCATCCCCTTCTCCCCCTGCCTTCAATCTTTCCCAAATGTTAGGCACAGTTTAAAAGAGTATTTGATACCTGTAAGTGGAAATTAAATTTGGAAACTCTCAAAAGACAAACCCCATTTCAATCAGAATGATAATAATGAAGAACCCTCCAGGATTCATGCTATATGAAGTTTCTTGTTTTTAAATGAATCACATACTCAATAAGATTTTTATTCACTTATATAATTTGATGTGATTAGGAAGCCACCCTTTACAAATAACCAATAAACTGTTGTGGTTATATGCCATCTTCCTTCAACATGAAAATGGATCTCCTCTAACTCACTCCTAGGTCCAAAGTTCATTTCATTGTGTAATTTGTTTAAATATGGTTTTCAAACATTCCTCAATTACTGTCAAGGATTTGAATGAGACCATCAGAGAGTCTACTTTCTTTATTCAATGTCTTTCACATAAAAATGACAATGATTTGACTACTCTAATAGTAAAGGTTTATTCTAGGATTTAATGTTTACATAAAGCTTAGAAAATTAAATAGTCACAAATACTGTCAGTACTTTTGAGTAGTGAAGGAAATCCAAGAAAGGGACTTCACTTTTTCCTGCTAATGCCTAGAGAGAACTTTGTGGAAAGTTCTTTTCCACTGTGGACTAAGAATGCTGCCTGCCATATCAGCAAACAAAGGATGTTGTGGTGATAAGCTATCAAGTCCCAAGGATGAGAAAGAACTGGATCCTGGCCCTAAATAGTTACGATACATATCAAAGGAATGATTTCAATGAGCTCAGGCTCTGGCATCCTCTCATACATAGAAAAGTGCTAAATCCATTAATTTGAGACATCTGATTTTCTATAAACAACAGTAATTTTTTGACATTCCCTCTACCTAGTTTGTGCTGCATAAACCTTTCTGTATATTGGCTCTTCCCTGACCTCTTAGAAGCAATTCCTCAGAGATATCTGAGAGACATCCCAGCTTGAGTCCTCAGAAAGTCTGCTGAACAAAATATAATTCTCAACTTCAGGATGTGCATTATTATTATTATTATTTGGTTGACACCATGTAATGAGAATTCAAAGCTCCTAATTTCAAAAGTATG
>NW_011441228.1:0-1162 GCF_000754665.1 Bison bison bison | reverse complement strand
TATATATTTTTTTTGCAAATGTGAATTTTCTTGCTTTCTCATTTTTAGGTTGTGGCACCGGTTCGTGAAACTTGTGCTCAAACGTTAGGTGTGGTGTTAAAACACATGAATGAAACAGGAGTTCATAAGACTGTGGATGTGCTGCTTAAATTACTTACACAAGAACAGTGGGAAGTTAGACATGGTGGTCTGCTAGGAATAAAGTATGCTTTGGCAGTTCGTCAGGTAAACACTTCAGTTTTTGAAGCATGTATGGGAGAGTTTTCCCCCTCTTAGTTTATTCTCATTAATTAAATGAACTGGCTCTAGATTCTTAGTGTTACAGATAAGCCAGTCCTTCAAGATTTGCCTCCTTGAGGTAGTATCATAGAGACAGGTGATGCTACTAACAATTTAAGTATGAATTAAAAGAGAATTATGCTTGGAAACCTGTTTCTGTTTCATAGCAAGCCCAATTCTCAGTGAGATTTCTAGTGTATGATCACAGGAGTAACCTTTGGGTGCTGACTGTTGGGGCAATTGAAAAGAGGGTAGGTTGGAGTAATGAGAAGCAGGAAGAGATGATTTTCTTTTTTCTTTTCTCATATTCCCTTTGGTTGTCAGTGATTGAGATAGAAGTTCAGGTTCTAGCATAGGAGTATATATGTATGTGTATTCACAGTGGGAATTCATGTTCCTGCCTTGAAAACACGTTCTGATGTTTCAAGTCACATTGAATAGCGAAGTATTAATACTATTATGTTCTTTTTCAAATGAGATTAATTACATAGGCGTCTAATGACACTGTTTTCATTTCTGTTTACATGATTCTTTTAAAATAAATATTGGAATTTATACTTTTGTATGTTAATTTAATAAAAGATTTTTTTAAGCACATCACTTGCACTATAGAAATTAATCTGTTTTGGTGTACTCTTTTACAGGATGTAATTAATACTTTATTGCCTAAAGTTTTAACTAGAATAATTGAAGGACTCCAGGATCTTGATGATGATGTCAGAGCTGTTGCTGCAGCATCATTAGTACCTGTGGTAGAAAGCCTTGTGTATCTTCAGACACAAAAAGTAAATATTTTTGCATTTTTTTCCTATAGAGCCTTTTACATTTGTTGTGTAGCGTGTTAGAAAAAACATTGAGGTTGGTTTTTTTTTTTTTTTTTTAC
>NW_011441227.1:0-1162 GCF_000754665.1 Bison bison bison | reverse complement strand
CACAGCATTAGCAGACATGATGTAGAGCGGTCATGAGCTGTCCCTGCTGAGCCCTGTCTGAGTTCTTGATGCATGGACTCATGCAGAATAATAAAACAGTTGAGCCACTCCATCTTAGGGTAGTTAGTTACGCAATCATAAATAATCCAAACAACTTAAAGAGGCACGTTTGGGTTTGGATTACATATGCATCTGTTTAGCAAGAGAATACCATGATTCATGCTTGAACTGAAGCCTGTTCATGTCTTAACATCTAGTAATTGGAAAATTACAGGCCTAAAATATGTTTGATGCAAATATGTATCACTGCCTGCTATCAGGTTAACCAAATGTCCTCCACAAACTAATGTGATAATGATGAAGTTAAATGAACTACCATGTCTAATTAAAAAGCAAGAATAGTGGTAGCTGAACACCAAAACTGACTCAAAGCAAGTCTGACATTGCAATGGTAACAGCATGACTTTACTCCATGTCACAGGAATCTAACCATCTGGCTGAGTGAGGAGGCAGTCATTACTGAGCATTTAGAGGCAGCCTGACTTCAAAGATAACTGAATTAGAGCCCCTGGGGAACTTGGTAATGATCTAATTTGAGTTCATGAATAGCAAGTATGAGTAATCCCTAATAACTCACTTAGTAAATTATCAGCATATAGTTCTTACATATACACAAAAATAAAATCTCGAATTTGCATGCTACCCAAAAGAATTCAGAGAGGACTTGCATTTGAGGACCTTGCTTCTCTTAGTGGCCTCAGAGTGAATATAAGAAGCCCTGCTCTGGGGGAGGTGTGACAATGTCAGGCTGAACAGAGATGTCTAGGTGCAGGGGGCTGGTACCCAGAAGAGGCGTGCAGTCTCCTGGGAGAACTGAGACCTGCTACTTGAGGGGCTGCCTGTGCTATCAGACTGGGGAGTGTTTATATCCCAAGGTGTTCACAGCTCAAGTGGGCTCATTCATTCGTTCTCCCATTCTAAACAGTCATTAAAATATAAGCCATGATGGCAACCTTCGCTTATAGACTATGACACATCTGGTGCTTTGCACACTGCATCTGTAACACTCACCAAACCCTGAGAGGAAGATATTTTATAGCTGTAAGAAACAGCCCCAGAATGATTTTCCTAAGTTCATCCACCAGTAAGTGACAGAACTGGT
>NW_011441226.1:0-1162 GCF_000754665.1 Bison bison bison | reverse complement strand
TCATCAATATGTCATCAAAACCAGTATCATGAAACTTTTCTCTTGCTATATTGTAATTGCAATTTTATAGCAACTAAAATTCTACGAGTTTTAGTTCAAGTCTCATGTTTAAGTTTTAAGACTATTTTGAGTTGATTGTGTAGTTTAAGGCAAAGTGTCCAATTTCATTCTTTTGCCTGTGGATATCCAGTTTTCTCAGCATTGTTTATTAAAGAGACTAACCTTACCCCAGTGTGATTATTGATACCAGTTGTAGCTTTTTTCTCTTAATATCCCTCTTTTATTTATATGATTTTACTCTTGATTTCTATATTGTCTGATATTAAAATTGCTATGCCAGTTTCTTTTAGATTCATCTTTATCCATCTGAATCCTCTAGCAAGTTGTTTCCAAACCTTCTGAATATTATTGTTTAAATATGCCTCTTATGGGCAACATATTGGTAAATCTCTTTAACGTAGTCTGAAAACTTCTCTCTTTAAATAGTGGGTTGAAACTTCACATTCATGATAATTATATTCATAATAATTTGATATGGTGGGACATTTTTTACATTCTATATAGTTTTTTTCTATTTACCATGGTTTCTTGTTTCTTCATCATTGTATTTAAATGATAAATCATCTGGTCATAAACTCTCAGATAAAGTATTGCTCCTTTGCCATTCTGGTAAGTTAATTCTATTGGCTTTTTTATCATCCAATAGTTGCCACAGAGCACTTGCTGTTAGTGTGACTTTGTTCCTTGCAGATGTTGTGCACCTGACCTCTCTCTCTCAGTTATTTTTAGTAACATTACGGCCCTATGGACTGAAGCCCATCAGGCTTCTCTGTCCGTGGGATTTCCCTGGCAAGAGTATGGGAGGGGCTGTCACTTCCTCCTCCAGGGCACATTCACGACCCACAGACCAAACCCACGTCTCTCACGCCTCCTGCCCTGGCAGGTGCGCTCTTCACCACCAGGACCACCTGGGAAGCCCTTCCTAATGTTATAATGGGCCTTGTCGTTTTGTTTGCTTCTTTTTTTAACTGAAGTATATAGTTGACTTAAAACTCAGAAAAAACATTCAGAAAACTAAGATCACGGGATCCGGTCCCATCACTTCATGGCAAATAGATGGGGAAACAATGGAAACAGTGAGAGACTTTATATTTTGGGCTCC
>NW_011441225.1:0-1162 GCF_000754665.1 Bison bison bison | reverse complement strand
TCCCAACCCAGGGATTGAACCCACATCTCTTAGAGGTGGATTCTTTACTATTGAGCCACGTGGGAAGCCCAAGTGGAGATTAAAAACAGAGAAATCAGGCAGGTAACTGGTGTTGGAGGCTGGGGGCAATGGAGGGCAAGGCCTGACCTGCCCACAGACGTGGAGAAGGGCCAGCTGGTAGAGGATACTCCACAGGGCCTGGGGCTTTTTGCAGGGTGTGTGTGTGGGGTGGGTGAAAAATGGGCAAAGAATCAAGGGTGAATCCCATGAGTAAGTGGCTTGATAAGCCTTCAATAGAGTTTGTTTTCTTCTTTCTCACACTTGCCCTGCCTGGCACCTCTGGACATCACTTTCTGAGGGCTGGAATAGATGGTTAGTCCTAGAGCAGTCCTGGGTGGGCTGACTGTAACTGCTTGTCCAGGCTGCCCTGACCTGTCCTGCTTTCTGGCACATGGAAACATCAGGGTCTTTAGTGCCACCATTGCCGCTACTCTCTGGGTTGTCTAGGATTTGAGACAACAAACTGACTGAGCGTTGCTCCCAAGGTTTACCACACCAATGCCAATTGCAATTCTCTGTCCTCAGAGATTAGTAAGATTTAATGGGGGGAGGGGACCAAAAAAAGAAAAACAGGCTTGAGATGAAAGTTATCCGATGAGAGTTAGAATTAGGAAAAAAAATCCCCTAGAGTTGACTGATTCATCCCTATCTCCCAGGTAGCAAGTTAGCCTGCAAAGATGAGAAGAGCCACGCTCTAAGGGAGGTCAGCCAGCAAGAGTGCTGGGTGATTATTGTGTATTGTTCTGTGCTGAGATGTAGGGAGGGACATCTCCTCCAAGGTGGTATAATTGTAAATGCCAAATACCTCCCTCGCTGAATGTCCTCCTCTCCTCTCACTCAGCTCCTGCTAAAAAAAGGACTGTTGTTGCATCTCAGAGCAGAAGCCACAGAGCGGGGACTGTGCCTGGATGTTGCTACTGGCCCCTGCTTTCTCTGCAGCTGATCTTGTCCCACTCAGAACACCTGTGTCCCTATGCTGACCATTATTGTTGCCCAAGGTATTTTTCCTGACACAGTGGTCATTGTGCCTGCTTCCTCTCTCATACTTGTCTCAGTTTCAACCACATGTTAGAGTCCTATGCTGTACCCCAAAGAGCTTGGG
>NW_011441224.1:0-1163 GCF_000754665.1 Bison bison bison | reverse complement strand
TCTTGTAATAACCCATTCTGGAAAAGAATTTGAAAAGAATACACACACACACACACACACACACACACACAAGTGTGTGTGTGTGTGTGTGTGTAGTATGCATAACTGAGTCACTTTGCTGTACACCTGAAACTATCTCAACATTGAAAATTAACTATATTTCAATTTTAAAAATGGCAAAAAAGTTCAAGCAGTACAAAAGGTTAGAATATAGAGAAAACAAAGCTTCCTCCAGACTCTGACCCCAAATTTCCCTGAATTTCTTCCAGAGGCAGTTTCTTATGTGTCCTCAGTTTCTCAGACACCCCTGCAAAGGTGCTTTATGCATTTGTCAGCTTGTGTCTGCACTTATTCTCTTGGTACACAAATGAAAACGGCCTGTGTATATCGTTCTGCTTCTTGCCTTTTCTTTTTTTACTGCTTAATAGCTTGGAACCTCCTCCACATTTGAGTATGTATATATTCCACATTCTTTCTAATGGCAGCATAGTATTTTAGTCTATGGGCATAATTTCATGCATTTAGCCAAGTCTCCATTATAAATTAATTATAGATAATTTTTTGCAATAGCAAAACTGTTCCAATGGATAGTCTTATAAATGTCTTTTTTTGCGGATGGGATTATTTTAAACAGGTAATTCTATTAGAATATTTAAGTTTCCATTGTGAAATCTGTGTCAGGGAAGAAATTAAGATTTTAAAGCTAACATTTAGGGTAGGGTAGCACCCATTCAGAATGACTGAAAAGCAAGATGGATGTGGACACTTAAAATGATGAGAAAACATATATATACATATTTAAGTTCTAAAAATGTGATTTATCTCCTTTGGAGAAGATATTTCTGTAGGGCCCTGTGAGTCCCCTGTAAGGGCTGGAGAGGCAGTAACCTCTAATGAGTTTTGTCTCTTGAAGCAAGTTAAGCTTCAGTGAATGCAATCACCAAGATGCTACCTTCTTCTCCTAAAGGGCACAGAAACTGCCCAGTGTCAAGGCAAAAGCCACAGATTGCTTCCTTCTGTGCTCCTATTTCCTAATAGAAGGGAATACAGTCATAATATTTGCTTCTCTTCTGGAAATTCTGGAGGTCACCCCTGTTATGTACCTTGGCACCTTATATTGTCCTTTCTGGTCCTTTGATGGTGACCAAGTGATGGCCTGTGTC
>NW_011441223.1:0-1163 GCF_000754665.1 Bison bison bison | reverse complement strand
GTCCTATTCCTCCGCCATCTTAGGACCGCCCTATTTTGCACTTTTTGAGGAACGTCCACACTGTTTTTCACAGTGCACCATTTTACATTCTCAGCAATGCCTAGGGGTCCATTTTTCCACCTCCTAGACAACACTTGTTATTCCTCTTTTTATTTTTAATTTTATATTAGCCATCCTAATGTGTGTGAGGTCGCATCTCACTGTGATTTTGATTTGCATTTCTCTAATGTTTAGTTATATTGAACATCTTTTCATGTGTTTTTGGCCATTTGTATGTCTTCTTTGGAAAAATGTTTACTAACGTCTGGAGACATTCATTTTCTTTTGTGGATTCAGTGCTATATTACTAGTGCCTGGAACTGTGCTGTCCTATTCCAGATACCGAATGGTTGTATGCTGACCAAATTAATGATTGAACCTTACTGGCCTGCTAGGCCATAGGTAACAATCTGGGTACTTGAGATGACATAGTTCAGAACCCATTAGTACTCTCAAGATAAATGATATATTCTGTTTGTAGATATGATCAAACTAGTGTTAGACATAGTGGCAATATCAACCTAACATCAGAGATTTTTAACTTGAGCAGAAATTTGCTGTCCTGGTGTTTTGTTTTCTCAGCATCTATTGATATTTTTTGTTAATTTTTATTTTTTATTAGTGGCTAAAAAAATCTATATACATTTATAATTTTCTTAAATCAAGATTTTATTTCTTTTTCTGTTTTTTAAGTCATATACCCTACTTGTACTCTTTATTTAACTTGTATCATATCAGCATACCAGTAATAGTAACTATAATGATGAAAATACATAATTTATGGGGTTAAAAAGAAGACAAATTAATTCTGGATAACAAATCTACATAAGCCAGGAGGGAGGTTATCAGTTAAGTTTCTAAACCTGTTGAATTATTTGGCGGGGGTTAAAATAGTAACTATATACTTTGTTAATTATTATGAATGCAAAATATTATTTTAAAGATAATTAGTAAAGAGTAGACAGAGAATCCGTAATCTTCAACCAGCAGAAGGAAAAAAATCAAATTAGAAAGCAAATCACAATTCCACATCTCGATGTATACCAAAAATAGTTGAAAGCCAAGACTTAAGCAGATATTTGCACACGGATTTTTACTGCATAGTTATTTAGAATATACAAAAG
>NW_011441222.1:0-1163 GCF_000754665.1 Bison bison bison | reverse complement strand
ACTGAACAGAACTGAACTGATGATGCAAAGGCATTTTATTAGGTATAAATGAAAATAAAAGATTTCATATTTGTACTCTACTGATAAATATAAAGCCTATATTTTATATTATGTTAAAAATTTAAAAAGAAAAAATCCTTGAAGACTATTTTTGGATTGTTATGTAAGTCCTGACAGATTAAGAAAGTCATTAGTTTTCTTTCCATACTGCTTACACATTTTTATCAATCTGCATCTTTAATTATTTGCTCTACTTTCTTTTTTCCCTATTTTTTTGAGAAACAATGACATACATTGCTCTATATGTTTAAGGTGTATTGTCCTACTTTCTTAAAACAATGAAAGTATATTATTTTAAACTGAAAAAATTATTTAAAAAATTTTAAATAGTATGAGGAAAAGGCAAGCACATCAGTTTAGTAATAGTATTTGTGCAAAGGGACTGTTACTAAATAGACCATGAGTTGTTTAAACTGTATTTTGTATGAAACCCTAATACTGATTTTTACTTCATTTAAGAGGGAGAAGAATGAAAACTACATTTGTTATTTAAATAAAGCTGAATAACCTCCCTTTTTTCTTCTGTTGACAAACCAAAGAATTGCATATATCTCAAACCATTTCTTACAATTTAAGGTAAAGAACACAAGGGGAGTCACATGTAACGAGCCCAAGAAATAATCATTAATGGAGTAAATGAAACAATTTGAGAAAAAGAAGAGATTCCAAAATAACACAGAACATCACAAGATTTTGAGTTGTGACTAATTTATTTTTTAGTTATGTGAAACCCTATAGTAGTGCACAGAACATCCAATAACAATTAGGAAATTCTGTTAGGATATGAAAATTACCAATGATACATTATGACTACAGCTGTTGAAGATATATCATAAAGAATAAAAAACAGAATTTCTTGTTTAGAGATTTTTCTTTTTCAGTATATATTTAGATAAGAGTAAGAACAACAAAATTAAAGGAGTAATATAATGTAAAAATTGCAAGTAAGTACAGAGTAAAGCAAATGGCTTTAAATGGGAAATGTACAAATTGAAGTTAACAGTGCAATGATTTTAATAAATCATTTCCTTTCTATTTAATTGAATTTCTAGATTATAAACTATTTCTCTGCTAATGCATAGATAGTTTTTCTCACTTTTTTT
>NW_011441221.1:0-1163 GCF_000754665.1 Bison bison bison | reverse complement strand
GTAGCCTATCCCTTCTCCAGGGGATCTTCCTGACCCTGGCATCAAACCAGGGTCTGCTGCATTGCAGGTGGATTCTTTACCAACTGAGCTATCAGGGAATGCCAAAATAATCATTAGCACTTTTGCCCACTGGCACTAAATGGTTATCTAAAACTTTAGAACAAAAACATTAAAGGCAGTAAAACATTCTACCATCTGTGTACTTGCCCTTCCATTGCCAAAGACAGAATTTCTGGAACTCAGAGAGGCATTCAAAACCAAAACCAAAACTCAAAACCTTCTTTTTAACATATGTGACACCAAGCAAGGTGCTCGTTAGACTTTAATCTGCCCCTTCCCTTCCTCTCTCCAAGCTGCCCTGTCCCATTCAAGCTATCAGTTTGCTGACAGTCACCACGGATGCTGGTAACATGTGACGCACATCACTGCTGTGATGGGGAAACGAGCAGAAAGAATGAGAACTACTGTTTGGTCATCTTCATAGCTGGGAATTGTTGAGAGACACAAGTGTATGATTCATTTTATTCATAAAAATATCATGCTTGGTATATTTAGAGTGATGAAAGACCAAAAAAGACTAGAGAAATACTGAAAGTGAAATTTCTTCATTTTTGTATAATATTATTTCTTGAAGGAGCCACAAATCTCCCCCAATTAGTTGGATGGCTCTTGTCTCTCTGTACACTGAGCCAGCCAGAGCCAGCTTTTGATCGCTATTTCTTTTATGGCTTCTCTAAACCTGAAGACTTTTTTAAAAAATTGTGACCCATTTAGCATTAATTAAAGAAAAATGGTTTTTAAAGTTATTAAAACTTCTCTTGGTCACATCAGTTTTGGGTGAGCTGTGTGTATTTTTCCCATTTACCCACTCCCAGTGGAATCACAGCATATATTAGCTAGTGATTAAAAGATTCTTGATCTTGCTGCAGTTAAATCTGACATTACACCTCCTAGATTTATTTCATTAAGGACAGATTTTTGGCTTGTGGATAATAAGTCAGAGAAATGTTGGTGTATTAGTTATCTTACTGCCATGTAACAAATTACCACAAAGTAAGCTTGTAAAAGCCTCTTGATGAAAATGAAAGTGGAGAGTGAAAAAGTTGGCTTTAAGCTCAACATTCAGAAAACGAAGATCATGGCATCCGGTCCCATCACTTCAT
>NW_011441220.1:0-1164 GCF_000754665.1 Bison bison bison | reverse complement strand
TCGATGGACGTGAGTCTGAGTGAACTCTGGGAGTTGGTGATGGACAGGGAGGCCTGGCGTGCTGCGATTCATGGGGTCGGACATGACTGAGAGACTGAACTGAACTGAACTGAAGACAGATTTGTAGCTGGAATAATTTTAATAGTATAAATAGTAATACAAATTTGAAGAGTTGCAAATAGAAGGCATTTTCTTTCTCTCTCTCAAAAACTGAAGTACTAAATGGATATTCTGCTCTGAACTTTATGAGAAATCTTGCTGTTTCCATTTTGCTTTTTGGGTTCTATTAAAACTCTTAGGAAATTGATATGTGGGCCTCGTATATTTAGATAAAAATATGAACTAGTGACAAATATGTTCCT
Source organism: Bison bison bison (assembly GCF_000754665.1). NCBI lineage: Eukaryota > Metazoa > Chordata > Mammalia > Artiodactyla > Bovidae > Bison > Bison bison. The sequence goes on along the minus strand of NW_011441220.1, from coordinate 802 downwards.
TTGGACAAACTTAATCATGATTCCTCATTGTTGATTCTGCTGAAACAATTTTAATTGATTGGCTATTTCATTGAAATTATTACTTCCTAAAACAATTGTCCTGATCAGAAAACTTTGCACAGTGTCAGGCAGAAAGGAAATGTGGTTAAGTTTTAATTATCTATGTGTTGAACTTGCACAAACACATTTTTTTTTTCTCATTAGAGACTTGACTAGGAATTCTCAAGTTTTGATGAGTTTTTGCAATATCTTTTTCTTATTTCTTGCATCTGTCATCTTCTTTATTCTCCAAACTTTATCAAACAAAACAGAGTATTTTTAAAATCAATATTCAAATGTCAATTAATGCATAAATTATAGGTATACAATCATGTTAAATTATTTTTGTTTTGAAGTTGTTTGTTAAATCTGATTTTTAATATGACTGAGTTAATATAAATATATTTTTATTTTTATTTATTTTTTTTGAAATGTCTCCTGATTTTATTGTATAGGTAAGCACATAAGCATGTTCACTGAGCCAATCACAAAGATTAAAAGCTAAGTCCTCTAGAATTGATTAAGCAGCTGCTATACGCCTATTAATATAAATATATTTTAAATTGTGTACTTAGAATATTTTAAATGGGTAGGTTTCATTTATAAATTTTTCTATAGTCCTCCATTGGACTATATGGGGGCTTCCCAACTGGCACCAATGGTAGACAATCTGCCTGCCAACACAGAAGATGCAAGAGATGCAAGTTCAGTCTCTGGGTTGCAAGATCCCTGGAGAAGGAAATGGTAACCCACTCCAGTATTC
>NW_011441219.1:0-1164 GCF_000754665.1 Bison bison bison | reverse complement strand
GGGTCACATAGAGTCGGACACGACTGAAGTGACTTAGCAGCAGCAGCAGCAGTTCATCAGTAAAAGGAAATGAGGTAGTGATACATGCTACAACATGATGAATATTGAAGGCATGCGAAGTGAAAGAAGCTAGCCACAAAGATCACTTATTATATGATTTTATTTATGTGAAATTTCCACAATAGGGAAATCTTTAGGGGCAGAAATAGGTTAATGTTTGCTGGAGACTTGAGGGTAGGAGCAGTGGGGAGTGACTGCTAATGGTAATGACAATATTCTAAAGTCATATATTAGCAATGGCTTGACAACTCTATGCATATACAAAAAGCCCATTTGTATATTTTAAAAGGTTGATTTATATAGCGTGCAAATTGTATCTCAATAAAACTGTTATTAAAAATGCTGGTTCAACCTTTTAGCAAAGCAGACTGAAAAATCTACCTAGTATAGTAATTCTCAACTTTTTAGTGTAGTCTGGGAAGAATAATTTCAGGAGTATCAATTAATGAACCTAGTGATGTAATTTAGGTCATTTAAATTTTCTTTTTTATACCCTTCTAAGTTTTCTGATTCTCTGAAAGTTTTTTTTAAATAATCAGAAAGATATAAATAGCTATTTCTAAAAAGGAAAAGAAATCTTCTGCAAGCATGTTATACTTGTTTTAGGCTAGTATTAGTTTTCCTTCTGTCCTACATTTCTGTCAGGATAATTAATTTTGTAAAGAAGTTATGGATGAATATTTAAGTATATAATTAATATTATTATTTTTATATTACTTTTTAAACATTCTGGTTATCATTAATAAGTCAGTTGAGGTTAATTAGTTATAATTAGAAGCCATCATTGTCTAAGGATCAACACTGCCACATGCTATGCCTAGTTTTTGTCCAGAGAGCTAATTTTATGTTACAGTATTACCCCACATCTACTCTATGCCTCATTGCCATGAAAGACATCAGAGAGGAAGAGATTCTAAAGGTTTGGTTTACAAGGAGCTTGTAGATATTTTATTAAGTACTGGATGGATATTTTAGCATGATCAACAAACACGGAGATTTTAAAATTAACTCTGCTGCTGCTGCTGCTGCTAAGTTGCTTCAGTCGTGTCTGACTCTGTGCAACCCCAGAGACGGCAGCCCACCAGGCTCCCCTGTCCCTGGGAT
>NW_011441218.1:0-1164 GCF_000754665.1 Bison bison bison | reverse complement strand
GAATCCATTCATGGGGAACACTGAGCTGCTTCTACTGGTAATTGAGATTTGGCAGAGCTTTGAAGTGCTCAGTCTCATCTGAGTTCCACTGTATTTTCATTACAATTCCCAGTGTTCCACTCCTTCACAGAATATCCTAATATTGACATAAAAGAACCTACAATGTTTGTCTTGATTTTTAGATTTTTAAGTCGTAACACTGAGACTAGAAGAGATACAGGTTACTTTCAGGGCAGAATAGAAGTGTTCTGGTTTATTATTCAAAATTTTATTGGGAATTTGAAGTCCTAAGCTCTACATTTTTCACCCTATATCAGTTTAGAAGCAGCTAAACACACCCATAATTATTATACTGTTTATTTCCACTAAGTTGTTATTTGGCTCTGTGGTAACAGTTAGTTGATTGCCCACAGCCTTGCCTTCTGAAAGCATTTTACTCCAAGTGGCTAAAGATCTTAATTTTAGTAACTCTTGCCAAGAAGACATAACAAATACTAGGAATGTCCTATTTATCCCCAGCAGTGGTCTCATTAGCCCAGCTTAATCTTTTCAGATGGATAATCCAATTATACATTTCTATTCCTAAGTGTCTCTTTCCATGGAGCCACTGTTGATACCAAAATCTTTATCTCTGAATCTTTAGACATAGACTAAGAGTAGAGTGTTATGAGATTAAAGAACTGATTTTAGATATTAGGTCTGTGGCAATAGCTGGAGAAATAAAGGTCAGAAAGTAAGAGAGAATTAGAGGAATTATCATGAATTGCTCCTCTGAAGGACCAGCACAGCTGACCAAGTCAGAGTTTTTGGTGAAATCTGAAAAGCCAACCAAAATCCAGCAGTTAAAATAGATCTATAAAGGTTAGCTCATGGGGACAGTGACAGGAAGGTGTGCTATTACATAATTACCACCTCTGTGGTTCTGCAGTTGTTCATCTGATAGAGAGCTGATAGAAGTTAGGTCTGTAATCTGGGAAATAATCAAGATACAAAGCAGGGGGCATAAAGACAAGTTGGACAAGCTGATCTATACCTGTTTGTAAGCACATCTGCTCAAGAGAGCCTTCTAATATTAATGAACAGTTGTATTTTTTTCTTCCAACTCGCATGCATCTTTCTCTTTTCTTTAACTCTAACCTGGTTTCATACAAAGGTGGGCATTCT
>NW_011441217.1:0-1164 GCF_000754665.1 Bison bison bison | reverse complement strand
AGAAGCAGCAGCAGCAAAAAAAAAAAAAAAAAGTAAATCAGAAACTGTAATTTGAAGCCCATAGGGGTTGAAATATGATCACACACGTTTCTGCTGCTCCTATAACAGTGACAAAGTTATTTTGGAAAATCCTTTGTGATTATTTTGCCTGTGTCTTGGACTCATTGTTCAAACCCCTCAAGGCTATATGCCCTTCTTATTTGTCAGAAAAAGCAAAACAAAACAAAAATATATCCTTCTCTTAAAACCACCTTCTTGGTTTGTGGAGCAAAATTCCAAAGCATTGATTATTAACCTTCACTGCATTCAGCCTGTAGATTTCTGTCCTGTAATTAAATCAAAAGTGAAAGGCTATGTTCCAGTGAAATACTACCAGACTGTGTTGGTGGTTCTGTCTTTACCATTTGCCCGTGAGGCTCCTTCATTCAGTACTTGCATCCCATTCGGCCACTCCTTCTTTTGGAACTATTTTTTGATTCCTCCAACTTATTATTTAAAATATATATGTGTGTTTTTACTATAACATAGTATTTGTCTAAAGATACAATGCATCAGGAGTCTGGCTTCTTTATAAAAGTTCATAGTAAGTCTTCCTAAGGAGGACTGGTCATAGATCTCTTCATGATTAAGACCCCTAATAAAATAGCTCCTTCATGTTATGGCTGGGAGCCTCGTAAAATGTGCTATGTTAGATGGAGATTCATTGCAAATCAGTATCAAAACCCCATTTCTTTGGGTTGATGTAGGTAAAAGACAAAAATGCATTAATCATGAATGGTCTGCTTTTCCTGCGCTGACAGACCTAAATTGTTTAGTGTATCTTGAAGTAATTTTAAAAACAAAACAAAACAAAACAAAAACCTCTTCCAATATAAAGCATGTTAAGTGCGAGAAGAAATCTGATAGATGTTTAAAGTAATGAGAAATATGATTAAAATGTATGACTCAAAAGAACAATATTCTAATATTTTAGGTTGGCTGGCAATTAGAATAATTTTAATGATTAGAATAGAGTCAAAGTCAAATGCCAACATCTTTAATAAATCCTTTCCCTGCCTATACAGATTAATATTGTAGATGCAAACTTTTTTAGGTCACAGTACACCAGGCATCCATCAGAAGTCAGTTCTCCCAACCCAAACACTGCCTCTGGCATATACAATT
>NW_011441216.1:0-1164 GCF_000754665.1 Bison bison bison | reverse complement strand
GTTCATGGTGTCACAAAGAGTCGGACACGACTGAGCACACACTTTTTGAGAGTATACCATATACTGCCTGCTTCCACATAGAGCGTGCCATTTAATCCTCACATTAACCCTGACAAGCATGGATCCTCATTCCTGTTTTGCAGAGGGGAGGAGGGCATGGCAACCCACTTCAGTATTCTGGCCTGGAGAATCCCCAGGGATAGAGCCACCTGGCAGGCTACAGTCCATGGGGTTGCAAAGAGTCAGACATGACTGACTAAGCACAGCAAATAAGAGAGAGATAAGGAAATGGATATTAATGTGTGATATATGGCTATTAGTTACTAAGGACTGTTCAGGGGGACCTTCATATTTAAATTCACTTATTCCTCACGTCTCCTTAAGGTAGGTCTATTGCTTTCATGTCACAGGTGAGGAAATCAACACTCAGAAATGAGACAGAAGTTGCCAGATATCAATCTAGAGGTGGTGAACTTGAATTTAATCTTGGCCGTGTGTCCCCAAAACTTCTCTGATTGGAGGGAGGCATAAGCATCCCAGAGAGGTGCCTTCTAGGTTCCATTTGTGCGTGGGGGGCAAATTTTATGTTTTAAATGTGTCATTTAGTTGGATCTTAAAAATATAATAAAATACACTCAGAGGTATGATGGAATGAACGAACGTGGAACGTGAAGTCGCTCAGTCATGTCCGACTCTTTGTGACCCCATGGACTGTAGCCTACCAGGCTCCTTTGTCCATGGGATTTTCCAGGCGTGATATCCACATTTTAACACATTGGAGATCACCTTGTATGACTCCCCCCACCCAGCAAAATAAAATGAGAGTAACAAATCCGCCCCACTTTGGAGTTCCCTGACTCAGTTGCCACTCAAGAGTCCTAAGCATTTCCATCTTTGCAGCCTTCCACACCCAACCAGTCCTCCAGCCCTGAGATTTCCTGGATCGCAGTCTGAGTCAGCATTCTAGCCACATACTCCAATAGTACTCTGTAGCATTTATTATAATGATTATTAAATAATGACTTGCATAATTAATTTTGTTTAATGTCTGTCTCCCCTGCCAGATTTAAATTTCACAAAGGAAGGCAATGGCACCCCACTCCAGTACTCTTGCCTGGAAAATCCCATGGATGGAGGAGCCTGGTAGGCTGCAGTCCATGGGGT
>NW_011441215.1:0-1164 GCF_000754665.1 Bison bison bison | reverse complement strand
TTTTGTCACTTATACCTCAAAGTTTGAAAAAAAAAGTTGTAAGAAACAAAAATCAATCTCAGAAAAGTAGGAAGCATAGTTGGAAGAAAGATTGCCAGGGGGTGGTGTGGGCAGGAAGGTAAAAGGGATCACAGTCCATTAAGAACATAGTAAGAGGGAAAGTTCTCTAACTTGTAGGATCCTTACTGGTTGTATTGAACCAAATCCACATATGGCTAAGAACAAGTCTTCTAGATTAACGACTGGATTATGGCTCCATCAGCAAGTGGGATGCTTTCAGGTATCCTAAAATGGTATGGGGGCTTCCCTGTTGGTTCAGTGGTAAAGAATCTGCCTGTCAGTGCAGGAGACGCAGGTTCAGTCAGTCCCTGGTCCGGGAAGATCCCCTGGAGAAGGAAATGGCAATCCACCCTAGTGTTCTTGCCTGGCAAATTCCATGGACAGAGGAGCCTGGTGGGCTACAGTCCATGGGACTGCAAAAGAGCTGGACATGACTTAGCCACTAAACAACAACAACAACAAAGCTATGACTCAGCATCACTGCCAAAAACTTGGGAAGAATTTGTTCTGGGGTAAAAAACAAACAAAAACACACCAAGCTTCTAGCCTCTCAACTTTGAATCAACCTATGCAAAGATTTCTAAAGAACTAAGGTTCTCATTGGTGACACTGTGTGTCAGCAATCAAGATAAATCATTGATAATTTTACCACTTCACTCTTCCTTCAACTGTAAACCTTCAGAAGTATAGGTGCTGGTGGCCCCCATACAAGGTGAGGAAACACACATGATGTGAACTGAGGCCTGACACTAAGACCTATGCACTTGACGTCAGAGGTCCCTTCTCTCTGTTAAACTCCCCACCACGGGAAAGGCTCAGGGGAGGGCACATACCTCTTTGACCACCCTGTAGTTGTAGCTGCTGGTGCTCTCATGCTGCTGTGACTTGTTATTCCCCTCCTAGGAACCAAAACGAACGTGACTGGGGTGTGCACAACTCTTGGGTTCCTGTCCATTTGTTAGGGTTAGCTCACAATCTCGGAAGGAATAGGAATTTTGCAGTGTTTTCCGGCCATCATGGGGCTTCCCAGGTGGCACTAGTGGTAAAGAATCCTCCTACCAATTCAGGAGACACAAGAAACGTGGGTTTGATCCCTGGGTGGGG
>NW_011441214.1:0-1165 GCF_000754665.1 Bison bison bison | reverse complement strand
GAATGGTCATGACCATTGGTCTATGTCATGACCATTACCACAACAAAGATAGAAAACATTGACTCTAGAGGTTTCCCCATGCTCCTTGGCTGTCAGTTTCCCTGATCCCAGCTTCTGGCAACCCCTAATTGCTTTCTATCATTATAGTTTTGCCTTTTTAAGTGTTTTGTTTAACAGACTCATACAGTACATAGTTTTTTGTGTGTTTTTCCTGCACTTAGCATGATGCTTTTGAAGTTCATCCCTGGGTATCAGTAGTTGGTCCTTTTTATTACTGATCTCTTGTCCTTACCTCCTTCCCTCCATCCATCCTCTTGGAGTCTTGGTGCGGCGACAGACCACTCACCCCTCTCTACCTGTCTCTCAGAACCAGCCCCCAGGGAAGAAATCAAAGCAGAGCCCGCAACCTTTAGTCCTCCAGCATCTGAGCCCCTTCTGGGGGAGGTGACTCTGGAGGAGGCCGCCCCACACAGCCTGCGTCTCTCCTGGACGGCAACTGAGGGAGAATTTGACTCCTTCGAGGTCCAATACACAGACGAGAATGGGCAACTCCAAGAAGTTAATGTAGGGGGCGACCAGCATGACATCACCATCTCTGACCTGGAATCTGACCACAGATACCTGGTGAGCTTGTACGGTTTCCACGACGGGCAACGTGTTGGTCCTGCCCACATCGAGGCCATGACAGGTGAGCAAAAGAGCTCTGCCCACTCAGCTTCCTTCCAAGGGGGCCGTGAGGGCCCAGAGGAGGCTGAGGCCCCATGGCCTCTGTGCCCTTCTCTCAGGCTCTGTTCTCTCCGTGTCTGTGTTCAGCCCCAAGAGAGGAGGATGATGAACCTTCAGAATCTCCCTCTACCACCCAAACCCCATCCACCGAGGTCCCTGAGCCTCACATCAAGCCACGCCTGGGGGAGCTGGCGGTGACAGACACCACCCCCGACTCCCTGAGCCTCTCCTGGACCGTCCCCGAGGGCCAGTTTGACCACTTCCTGATCCAGTACAAGAATGGGGACGGGCAACCCAAGGTGGTGAGGGTCCCTGGGGACGAGGACGAGGTCACCATCTCGGGCCTGGAGCCAGACCACAAGTACAAGATGAACCTGTATGGCTTCCACGACCGCCAGCGTGTGGGCCCCGTCTCTGTCATCGGGGTGACCAGTGAGTG
>NW_011441213.1:0-1166 GCF_000754665.1 Bison bison bison | reverse complement strand
TCTCTGTAAGTCTGTGTGAGGGAACTGTAGATACACATAAATATGTACTTGCCAACAGATCTCTGTATTTATCTGCCTGTCAGTGGGAGCAGACAGGTCACAGCTCTTTGATGGGCAAGAACTGCAGGTCAAAGCCGTGCTCTTGCTGCTTCGACCACCACTGTGATTGCTGTGGCTTTATCATTTGAATCCTGGAGGAGGCTAGGGGCAGCTTGTTAGCTGTTGTTCCAGCCCAACCTGGGCAGTTAGTCTGGTCATCGACATAATTAGAGAGACTTTTAAAATGTTGACTGCCAGTGTTGCGGTGGCCAATGTTGTTGTCGTTGAGGATGGACTCTTAAAAACCATGGTCACCCACCATGGATCATCTTTCGATCGTGCCTCAAGGGCCCACACGTCTCTGCTGTCTCCTGGCACTGTGTTGCTGCTCTGAGGCTGTCTGATGCTCCTGGATTCTGCCTGTCAAGTGTATTTCCTGCTGCAGGCTGCACCACTCACTGCCTCTCAGCCTCTGCCCCACTCAGGAGACACACTGCCTCCCAATAGGAAAAATTACTGTGCATCAAGCTTCCTAATTCTAATAGTCTACTAAACTAGGTGCTTACTTTAGTAGCTGCCACACCCCTACAACTACATACATCATTGACTGTGGACTTCATCATCTCGGTATAAATATTCCTTGTGAGGAAAAAGATATTTTCCCCCCAAAATGAAAACATACTAATGATGGCAAACTGAATTTATGATTACTTTGTGTAGAACTGAGGAAAACAATCAAAGCAAACAAGTGTTTTTATCTAGGCCTGTTTCCCAGTTTAATTTGATAAAGGAAATTGTGCAATTCTTAATATAACTACAATACAACAGCAATTAACAGATATTCTCTATAGTCGCTGCCCCTCCTCTCATGCTTATATAAGGGCATAGACCGTTCTTTTCCCCAAAATTCAATTTTGCTCAAGATTGTGGCATTATTGTAAAAGAAGTGATGGGAGTATTTTGGGTTTTTTAGTTGGTCTGTGCAGTGTCCATTTAACGAAATCTGACTGAAAGATACAAGAAGTGAGCTCATTTGAGACAGTGTTTGCTGATTTTGCCTTTCTAGAATGTAGGTAGGAAAACAGGAGAGTTAGTCTCAGGGAAAATTTAGAAAGAAATAGACTGTC
>NW_011441212.1:0-1166 GCF_000754665.1 Bison bison bison | reverse complement strand
CACTCAAATATAATCTTATTTACAGGCTTTTAAAATATATTCATTGAATTGAGAAAGTGCTTCTCTGTTTCAAAATTTCTGAGATGTATTTTTATCATAAATATGTATTTTGTCAGTGCTTTTCCTGCATATACTGAATTGATATATATTTCTTCTCTATTATTCTATTAATGTGGTAATTTACATTGTTTTTTAACATTAAAGCAACATTTCTACATTACCATAAAATAATGCAATTGTCAAAGAAGACTCACATAAATCATAGATTTTCTCCAATACCAAATTTAGGAATTATTCAGAGGATTCCAACACTATAGAAGCACCAAGTTCTTCCTAGAGAGACCAAAACCACCAGAAGCAATTTCTAACTATTCCTTTTCCCCACAATTTGTACATGAGTGCTAAGCTGTTTCCAACTCTTTGCGACTCCATGGACTGTAGCCCTCCAGGCTCTTCTGTCCTTGGAATTTTCCAGGCAAGAATACTGGAATGGATTGCCATTTCCTACTCCAGGGACAATGAAAACATGGACACCTAACCATATGTCCATAAAATTATTGTTAAAGGTTTCTCTCTCTCTCTCTTTTTTTAAGGATTTATACCCAATGCACTTCATTAATTTTTACTCTTCAGCTGATAACGTTCTATAAATCCTTAAATTTTGGATTTATAATAAGAGAGTCAGACAGACAAATCATGTCTTGCCAAAATGCATTTATTTAAAAACATTCTCAAGTATATTCTCCTTTAAAATGCCATCAGCTTATTTACACAGAAGTCTGATCTAAATCATAGCCCATTTGTATCTTTATTATCCTGTCCACCCTCTGGCCTTGATCAATATTGTCTTGCCAAATATTTATATGTTTCTTTTCATAATTTGTCTTAATGTAAATTTTATGAAAATATTCCCCCCAAAATTTTACACAAAGAAGTCTGCAAACATTCCAGTGACTAATGGAATTTGAGCTACATAATGGAAAATGGAAATTATATTTACATAAATCATTTTAGTAATGACTATATCACTTCACATACATTTTGTATTTTTATCAACTTGATTACTCCCTTTCTCTGACATCGTGTTATTTGAACATTTTTTTATATATTAATGAAGGCCTGGCTGATATTTCTTAAACATCCTTTAGACCAAAGTATATTGATAT
>NW_011441211.1:0-1166 GCF_000754665.1 Bison bison bison | reverse complement strand
AGCATGTGGGATCTTCCCAGACCAGGAATCAAACCTGTGTCCCCTGCATTGGCAGGCAGATTCTTAGCCACTGGACCACTAGGGAAGCCCTATGAGTCTATTTTTATTGCCTAAATACTTTATAAATTTTTCAGTCATGTGGAAAATTTGAAAAATAATAAATGCACAAATAATTGTCAGTATCTTTTCATAATTCTGTATCTCTTCTATATATTTTTGTTCTTCCTGTCATTTGAAAATAAATTTTGGGATTATTACACTTCACTCCAAATACTTCAGCATCTCTCTCTTAGGAATAAACTTATTATATCTTTTTTATCACTAACAAATACCCCATATTTGTTGTGTGCCACTGTGTAAAAGAAGAAATAATAATATCTGTGATCATATTTTTCTTTTAACATTTTAAAATTTTGTGTACTTGTAATAAATTGAAATTTTCCTTTTATATCTACAGGGAGGAACTGACCTGATAATTAATAGCTATGGTCCTATAATTAAAAACACCCCTAAGAAAAAATGGCTCTTTTTCCAAGATTCTAAGAAGATAAAAGCTGAGCAGGTAACTCCCCTAAATGGGGAAACTCTTTCAATACTCATGGTGTGTAAGATGATAATTTTAAAAAGAGGAAAATGTAAATGAGTGGGTTTTTTTTTAACTTCAGTATTCTTTCTGGATATGATTTTATTAATTTTGGGCATCACTCTATGGAAAGCCATGGGGATTGATGATTGACATGACAGTTGGAATTGTAATCAGAGCTGTGGTTTTCAGTGGGAGCTGGGGGATAGTGGAGAAAGGGATGAGGCAGGAGCCTGCATCCAAACCACTGAAGAAGCCTTCTGACACTTCACTTGCCCCAGTAACTCTGATGTGTTCCCACTGCTCGGAGAACCATTGACAGTTCCTTCGTGATGATGAACTTTTCACCCACATACTCCATCAATTTGCTATCTCAGAATATATGAAATATGTAAAACCAGATTTATTAGTTTTCAGAGCACTCTGTTATCACTGATGGTGTTTTATGTATTTTTACCTAGCCTCAAAGAAGATTTACTCAAGCGGTCTGCCTTTACCAGCCAGGCACTACCATACTAATCAGCGATGAAGACTCCCCCAGCTCCCCAGGTCAGACAGCCAGCTTCCCAAGACCCTTTGTTGT
>NW_011441210.1:0-1166 GCF_000754665.1 Bison bison bison | reverse complement strand
TAAGTTTTTCCTCACCCAGATGCATTTTTGCTCCAACAGAAAGTGAACTGAACTGAACAAAAATGAGATACTCTCTAATACTTGTCTAGCTACAGTCAGAGCCAAGCTATCCACAGATACTCTTGTTAGCTGCTTTTTCTTAAGTCCAGAAGGGCAAGTCAAGATGATCAGCAAAGACCTTGAGTCCTTTTCCATGTCAGTCCTTTTTCCCTTTCTCCTTTCCCCTGTCTTCTCTTTTTGCTTCTTTTGAAAAAAATCACAGAGGATGACTGGAGAATAGAATTTGGAAATATAGCAATTTAATGTAACATTTAGAGGCTTTTTTTGGAAAAGAGAATTCAGTAGGTGCAAAATATCATCCTTGGATGCTCTGTTTTCAAGGGTTTTTATGAGGTAGTGTGAAATTACTTTAGGTTAAGGTGTCAGAAATAGAATGTAGGAGTTGTGAGGATTGTGTTGATAAGTTTTGCTTTTTTACAGAAATGTCTACATCATTCAAAGGAGAAAGAACTGACTTAGAGTATTCTGTAGATGTCCCTGAGGCCTACTGACCCAGTACACCATAGGAACCTGGAGAAAAAGTTGATTCAGTAAGGACGTTTTGGTCTAATAAACATGCACAATTTAATGACTGGGTGGGAGATCAATTGTTCAAAGACACAGAAAGCCTGGTTTCTTCCCTGTCTCCACTTTTTATTGCATGTAGGACTTTGGAGATTCACTTAATCTTCCTCATCCCCAGCTTCCTCTTTTGGAAAATCAGACAGTTGGGCTAGAGGAGTTCTAATTTGTGCACTAAATCCTGTTGTTCAACAATTTAATACATACACGCAAAGTTTAAACTCTTTTTTTTCCTTCCTCAAATTTGAAATGATTGGTAAGGAAAGTTGACAAGCTCAGAAACACATGGTAAGCACAGTTCTCAACAGCAAAATAAAGAAACTCTAAAATTTAAGGGATTGTAATAATGTCTTACCTATGTACGTATATGCTTTACATATAATTGACACATACAGGGTATGTATGCATATTTTGGGCTTTCCTGGTAGCTCAGCTGGTAAAGAATCTGTCTGAAATGCAGGAGACCCCAGTTCGACTCCAGGGTTGGGAAGATCCCCTGGAGGAGGGCATGGCAACCCACTCCAGTATTCTTGCCTGGAGAATCC
>NW_011441209.1:0-1167 GCF_000754665.1 Bison bison bison | reverse complement strand
GGACACGACTGAGCAACTGAACTGAACTGAGGATTTTCAGAATAGCATGAAATAAGAATGAAACTATCGAACATTCATGTTTTTCCTATTTTTAGCAGATCTCCTCTAATGTTTTACTGTTAAATAATATGTAAGGAATTCGAAATGATCACAAATAGCTTAGAAATGTAGATGAGCAATGCTGATGCAACACAGATGTAACAGGACAAGACAGTGAGGACCAGCCTGACGCTCCCAGACCTAAGAGAAGTCCTGAGACCTGAGATGATGAAGAGGACTGAGCCAATCACGAGACAGCTCTGGAAACACCCCTGTTCACTGAGGGTGTGGGAGCGGCCACCCTGAAACCACAGGCTTCACACAACAGCCAAGCCACACAGAAAGCCTGGAGCGTGGACAGGGCTCCCTCTGGGGTGGTGGTGGCCGACCCCGCTCTTCCCGATGGTGAAAGTGGCCCAGAGAGACGCATGCAAAAATCAGCCCCTGGGATGACAGTCACCTTTAAAAAATGGGGGGGAGGCAGTGGGGGGAGTTGGGAGTTGAAGGAGAGTGTGGAATGGATAAAAATAATATGCTATGAAAATATTTAATTACCCTGCCCCAGAAATCCTTACATTATATATTATTTTGAAATTGAGGGTTTTTTTGTTTTAAATTACAGCATGCTATTAGTCAAACTCCTTTCTTTTTTAAAAGCCTTTAATTTACTATGGCCAAATATCTTTATTTTGTACATGGCATTGTCAGTTTGGTTGATTATAATACAATTTAATTAGCACTATATTTCTCTACTGCCTTTCCAAATAGATTAAAATCTTGGAGCAGTAGTCATGGCTTGTACTTCTTTCATATTCTACACAACAGCTATCATTTTGCTGTAACTATGATAGGTATTCAATAAATACTTACTAAATATAGACAATATTACCAGACCACTATTGATAGCCAGGGATTCCATTTCTAACCTGGTCATTATCTCATGAACACTTGTTATGGGTATTAAGTTCAACTGAGCACAGATGAGTGTAAACAGACTGTGCAAGCCCATTACCCACCCCAGTTTGAAAAACATCAACCTGTAACACAGCAGAAGACCAGAGAACATGAGTCTGTCAGTGCACGTGTGTGTGTGTGTGTGTGTGCGTGCGTGCATGCATGTGTACAAAT
>NW_011441208.1:0-1167 GCF_000754665.1 Bison bison bison | reverse complement strand
CTGAGCGACTGAACTGAACTGAAGAAAAGATGCCAGGGAGCTCACGTGCTCTCTCTCTTTTCCCACTACATATGTGGACATAGTGAGAAGGCAGTTGTCTACAAGCCAGAAGGGAGCTCTCACCAGAAACTAACCATGTTGGCACCTCTGCCTTGGATTTCCCAGCATTTGAATGGTAAATTAAACAAATTTCGGTTTTTCAAGCCACCTAGTCTATAGAATTTTGCTATGGCAGCTGGTGCTAAGACACTTTGGAACAGTAAGTAGTCTTGTTGGAACACTGTAGTTCTTGTAGAGTTACTGTTAAAACACTTTGTGCTCTTATCTCTGAACATGTGGGTCTGAACAAGTTTTTGCTGTAATAAACTGAGCCTTGATAGCTTGTATTGCAAGTTATCAGTTTTGCAATTGTGGCTTCTGTTTCACTTTTTAGTATTCTAAAATAAGGTAGTGGTATGAATCATTGAAATTGAACTAAGATTAATATAGGATGCTCAATTATATTTGAAATTCAGATAAACAGCAAATAATTTTTTACTATAAGTATGTTCAAAACAGCGTATGGGTTATATTAAAATATTATTCATTGCTTGTCTGAAATTAAAATTTAACTAATGTCCTGTATTTTTGTTTGCTAAACTGGAAACTCTAACCTATATAGAATTAATATAGATAGATGAATATTTATCAGATAGATGATGTGGTTGATCAGATGTATCAAGTGAGGGGCACAATGAGTCAATGATGCCTTACAGCTGTCTGGTTTGGAAATTGGGTAAGTCTTGTGACTATAGGAAAATAAGGGGCAGTGGAGGAAAAGCTGATTGAAGAGGAAGGGCAAAGGGATTAATTACATTTTGCACAGTTGAAATTAATAAGGTCTTTCTGGAATGTATCAGTTCAGTTCAGCTGCTCAGTCATGTCTGATTCTTTGCAACCCCATGGATTTAAGCATGCCAGGCTTCCCTTTCCATCACCAACTCCCAGAGCTTGCTTAAACTCATGTCCATCAAGTCCATGATGCCATCCAACCACCTCATTCTCTGTTGTCCCCTTCTCCTCCCACCTTCAATCTTTCCCAGTATCAGGGTCTTTTCTAATGAGTCAGTTCTTTGCATCAGGTGGCCAAAGTATTGGAGTTTCAACTTCAGCATCAGTCCTTCCAAT